>NW_010241598.1:13186-29656 GCF_000690775.1 Eurypyga helias
TGAATTAAAGCCTTCAATATGGGCTATAAAGGCAAAGATACAGTAGGAAAAGAAGGTAAAATTCATTTTTTGTAGGCATAATTAGGTAAACCTACAGAGTGGTGGCACTCAGTATAGCAGTACTGAATTACTTTACTAGCAGAAAATTCAAAGGGCAATGGGGAAACTCCGAACATTGCTCTATGCAAGTGCAATAGAAGGATAAGTACTGAACAAGCTTGGTGGAAGGTAAATTTATTTTCCGTCTCTGTTTTGCCCTGGGAGACCTGAACTGCCCCTCAGTTTAGGGCACGGTAGCTGCATGACAGGAGATGCAATTCTGTCAGTTAGGGTTAAACTCACTTCTCTTTTGTCTTGAGATGTGTTTAGATCACTACAAGCCACTTGTTGGGAAGGACTCCACAAGAAGCTTGTGACCCATTCCTCCAGCTGTGTGCTGTCTAAAGGTCAAATCTACAAAGAATGAGGAAGGAGTTTTTGGACCAAAACCTGGTTTTGTGGAAATGAAGTTTTAACAGCTTCTATAAGCATTGTTCCAGTCAGCTCGTGTTAAAAGTGAAAAGCTGTTATAAAATAACATTTTAGTAGCTTTAAATTCAAAATTACTTTTTTGTTTAACTGAACAATCAGACTGTTTTTCTTAATTTTTAAACCACATTGCAAAACTTTTAAACTTGAAGAGATTTTGGTCTGGCTAGTAATTACTAGAATTTTAATTGTCTAGAAAGGTAATGAAGTAGTAATCTGAGAGAGTCTTGAAACAACATTTCTATTAGATTTTTCTTATATAGCCGAGAACTAAAAATCAGTTGATTCTGTGCTACTCAGCATTAGCCTCAAGGTAATTTTAAATCTCCTTTGAATTGCTGGTGTGGACAAAGGGGCTTGTGAAAGCCTCTGTGTGTTTCCAAGGAAGTACAATGAGCTGAAAGGCTGTTACCAGTCTGCTCTGGTTTATACGCAGCTGTCACATTCTCTGTCAGATCTCATTGCGATCAGTGGGAATTCTGCCATTAACTGCGTTAGGACCAAGATTTGCCCTAAGCCCCAGCTGATGTTTTGTGTATACCACTGGAGTTATTCTATTTTTCGCCAGCTGATCATTTTGAGCGCCAGGTTAAGAGATTTTGGCAAAGACTGGTGAAAAAAGGCTGTTGATTCCTTATTATGGGAAAGTTTTGGGTTTGCGACAGGTAATAGTATGCCTTTGGATTTGTACTGTACAGCTGAGTTCAGAAACTAGTCTCCTGTGTGCTGACCCATGATGAATGCCAGGGCCTTGGATCTTTGACACCTGCAGTTAACATCATAAATAGCAAAAAAAGCCTGTGGACATGGAGATAATGTAGTTTAAACACAGATTGGACTTTGTGTGAACCCTTCCCTCTAATTGGAAAGAAATACAATATTACCTCCATAACAAAGGAATATTGAAATCCAAGTAAATAGCCCATTGCATTTCTCCTGCATGCTGTCCAAAAGACTCTGGATTGATATTTCAGCATCATGTCATAGCTTCATTGACTGCAAAACTAGCTTATCCATCAGGAAGTATCTTAGTCTGGAATTGTTCCACTTGGATGGTAGAATTTACCCTACTCACTACGTAAGTTTTACAGTATGTTGATCTAAAATTATTTTGAGAAAAACAACGTGAAGAATTACAGCTCTACAGTGAAATACCATCTAGCAGCTTTATTCTACCCCTGGATCATATGTGTAAGTCTGACTGATAGCAATATAATTTCTGCATGTAGGCCTAGGGATAAGGTTTGGTTAATGATGTTTTCTTCTTACACAAGGTGTATATTCCCGAAGGCTTTTTTGGCTGCCCATTTGTTGTGGTAGTACAGCTGACACAGAAGCTGTGTGCTGATCTCTATGCCAGCCTCTCGGGAATCATGTTAGTACACGAGGGGTCGTTGCTCATATGACTAGCCCAGTATTCTTCTGTTCCTCTTGAGTGGCTGAAAACAGGAGGAGATTATTGTACTCTGAAAAACATGAATCTGATCCAAAAGCTAACCTTAGAGAAGGAGAAAACACTTTAACGTCTTCATTCTACAATTTTCCGTGTTTAAAGTTAATGCAACTTTCATTGAAAGCAACAAGACCAATTGCGATGCTTATGGTAGGAAGAATATCAGACTTTGGCCTTTCTACTGAGATCAACCAAAGGTATAATTTAAGGGTGACTGTGGCAATGTGAGGTGGTTATGATCTACTAAAATTTCAGAAAAGCATATAAACCGTAACATCAGCCATTGTCAGAGCCGTCGAGTGCAGCATCTTATCTCTGACAGTACCCAACAGTGGGTGTCCAGGGGAGAGTGTGAAGACAGGGCAGATGGTGATACTTCAGAGGATTTTCTCTGATATTAAAGGAGAAACTCAAACTCCAGTGACACAGAACAGCGTCAAAAGAGTAACTATTTTCAGTCTCTCATCTCATAGTTCGAGTTTCAAATAGCAGAACACGACAGCTCCATATTCCATTACCACTAGCAGCTAGTTCAAAGCCTGAGCCAGAGTAAAATTATGTTCAAAGCATGCATCACACTCTACGTGGTGCGAAAAGACTGCGCTGAAGTGCTTTAAGATTTAGGAGGAAATTGGATGCAGATTAAAAGGCCTTTTAAACCAACAAACAGAAACATTCCCTGGGTGCCTGCAATCCTTTTCAAATACGCCTGACAATGAATTTCTCCTAAGTTCATATTTGTGTTTATTTTACTGGATGAAAATTCTGATTTCATACAGTAATGAAATGCTGCAGTCCAGCATTTTACCCTGAAGAAAAATATTTGCCATTAAAAAGAGTATTCATAAAACTTTTACTCCCTCATGTTCTTAAGGATCCCTCGCTAATGAATAACCTCCATTAGTAGAAGAGCTGGTTCTTTTAAAATTAAAGCTAATATCAAGACCTCTCTTTTTGCTAGCTTCTCTGCAATTTACTTTTCACCATTAGGACTCAGAATGAGACAGACATAATAAGCCTTCGCTTGAGTCACACAGCCTTTTAGCTGTAAAGAAAGCTGAAAGCAAAGAAGGTGAGAAACTGATGGCTTCCCAGTGTAAGTAAGAAGAACAGGGAGGAGGGAGCAATGTCAAGGATGATGTTTCAGCACTGATGACACTAATCACTCAGTCCCGATTTCCCTACTGAGCTGAGCAAGCTGTCAAATTAAGCAAGTGCAGATCACCCCAAAAATGTCCCAGGGGAGAAGCCAACAGTACCTCTTTTTTTTGTCTGACTTTTTTTGTCAGTAGTTTTTGCACCTAACATACTGTAGTCATTAATTACTATTCAGGTTAGAGTTCCTCTGAAATAAAACTCTTGAAACTTGTGTAGTGTGGATGTGGGTCCTCCAGCAAGAATTGTTTCGCTCTACAGATCTATTTGTGTTGTGTTGCACAACTTGTAAATGCAAACATAGTCTTGTGATGACCATTGACCCTCTCCTCCTTTATTGAAGAAACCTGCAGAGGAGGAAAAAAGAAAATAAAAGATGGCAGCAAAATATGGAAATAGAAAATAGATAGCACTCAAGTGGACAAAAAAGTGCTACTGACTGAGGTAGGTAAAGCTATGGCTGTATGCCCACCTCACGCAACACAGAGAAGAGAGAGAAATAGAAAGAGAAATAGGAAAAATTTCCCTCTTTCTATTAAATGGATTTTAAGTCCTATAAAAAAATACATGGCTTACATTCCACTTCAAAAGGACAAGTGGTTAAAGCTGGCAAAAAAATTTCCTAGTGCAGTATACACAGATGTGATTAGGGAACAGGAAACATTCAGCTCTCAAGGACTTTGATTAATGAGAAAACCTGATTGGATTCTAGGACAGGAAATATCCTCCTGGTGAACCTCATAAGGAATAGCTTAGAGTCAGCTGTGGATATTACAAAAACAGGCTGAAGGATTAGTACTGACCGTTAAGCAAGTTAGTAAGTAAGGTGATACCACACCCTTCCCACAACACTAGTAAAAATATGCTCAATGAGCCATGTTTATAGGCAATTGCAGATTAATAGGTCTTCTAACTTTATTAAGGCAAAAAAGTAAAGGAAGAATATATTTTTCAAAAATACCTTTCTTAATTGTCATTAGAGATTTTGTTTTTCACTATTAAGAAGGAATGAAAAAAGCAGTGTGTGAGAGGTTTGTGCTTCTAGTAAAACGATGCTTCCAGAAAGGCACCTTTACCAGGCGACTACTAAGGAATCTGAGGAGACAAGTAAGAAATTTGGGCTACTAAAGGTAATAGCATTATAGAATATTTTTCCTATTATACTTACTCTACTGGCTACAGATAAGTTATGTGGAAATACTCCATAATGCTGTTCGTTGTAGGCACCGGTAAAGTCAACGCATATGTAGCTGGTGTTAATATCTTAAGTGTGCTTTTTGGCTGAAGCTCAAGGATCGATTTTCTGTCCCATTTGGAGGGCTGTGTGATTTACATGAGATACTGTAAGTGTGGCCAGAATGTTTGGTTGCCCTGCCAGGAAGGGAGAACAATAGGTATTTACACTGTCTTTGTTTTCTTAAAGCAATCTCAAACCTATTTTTTTTCCTTGGGAAAAGAAATTTAAGGTTCTACTAAACATAATAAAGTAGGATAACTAGCTATATGTCTTTTCATCTTTGTCACCTTGGTATACTTGGCTTTCTCATGTTTCTCTTATCCTGTGTGTTTGCCACAATACCTCCTCAAACTTGTAGACGTGTTTTTGTGATATACAACAGAATGTGATGCTTGTGCTCTCAGAAAAGGATGTCATTGCTATTTCTGAACAGACAACGGTATGCTAGCGTAAAGAAAGGTGAAGATAATTGCTATATCCAAAGGAAGGACATTAGGCTGTCAAAGGGTATGCAGCCATAAAAGCCCACCGGGTGACAGCGTTTCATCTACAGAATGACGCTGGTAAGCCATGTCTCTATAAAAAGTGAACGCAGGTGATACACACGGTGTGGCTGTGCTTCTACGAATGAAAAACATCGTCAGCAGTGATTAAGTTGGAATAGCAGCCATCAACACAGCAAGTTCATAAGACAAGCTAATGAAATAGTTAAGTTCTAGGAAAGATTGCGTACCAGTCCCCAAAATATAATCCGAATTGTCTAGTCTCTGAAAAGACCAAGAGCGGTGATATTATTAAAGAACATCTGTCAGAGGCTTAACAAGTTGGGTTCCTTTTTAGTTACTTACTAAAGCCCTGTATAATCTTAGAGAGTTTAAGTAGAAAAACCAAACTAATCCTGTGCAAATGGAAGCAGGGAATGCTAGTACGATGAAATTCGTACCCTTGAATGCAGCAGTTACAGGTAGAACAACAAAAAGTCACTGCTTTGGGTGTTTGGGTGGGGTAGTTCATCTTTGGGTAAAGTTGCTTAACAATTATAGTAGAAAATGGCTGTTATAGGAGTTGTTCTGTACTACAGGTCCTTCTCACTCGCGCTCAGACTTGTGCTACGTTATATAACACAGCTGTGCCCTCTCAAGCTATGCACATAGTAAGCCTCCATCTCTTAGCCTTTATCTGCAGATGGCAATCCGCAGGCTCTCAGCAGAGCTGCATCTGAGTCATCCACAGCATACAGACCGCATGAGAACACCATGTTCTCTGACTTCTGAGGACAGGCAACATCCCGAATTGCAGCAGCTTTTTATCTAGGGGATGTTGTAGATGTCTGAATTGTACTTTTGTGTGAGAGCACATTAACACAGATAACAAGGTGATTTTTGCAGCTCATCAGTGTTGGCCAATAAGGAAGAACCAAAATGTGTTGTTTAACGGTAAAGCGCAGGCTGCTATCCAGTGAATTGAAAGTTCTGCTAGTTTGGGCTGCAAAATGAATTGTCCTCATAAGAATAAAATATTTCTCTTTCTTCTTAATAGAATTGTTCAGGGAAAGAATTTTCTGAACCTTGACTTATACTTTGAGAAACCTACTGGCTCTCATCCCATTAAGAAATAATTCTGAGTCAATAATCTTTTTTCTGTATCTTGTATGAATTCAAAAGAAGATAATTTAGAGGCCAATAACCAATATTCATTTTTCACGTGTTTCAGGTGAATTTGGAAAATACTAGAGGACAAACATTTAAAAACCCCATGTATTAGTCATTTCATAATGCATGAACGATGGATTTTTTGTTTGTTTGTTTCATTGGGGTTTTCTTTGTTCTTTTCCTCTGTGCCCTGCAATTCTGATGTTGCATGTTTAAAGAGCAGGCAAACGCAGTCAGAGCCAGGACAGGGCTTGGGCAGGCATGACTTGCGGGGAGGTAGCAAAAAGGCAGAGTTGGGACTGCTGGGTAGGGTTTGGTCCTGCAGTTTGACTTGAATGGCACTGTCAGCATTTGGTTTCCGATCTCCAATTCTAATTTTTCTTTCATACAGTGATATATCCATCAGTCTAAAACCCAAGTGTAATTCTAAGAGAGCAGATAAAAAATAACATAGAAAACAGTTAGGTCACGGTAGCAGCCACAGCAAGCAGGATAACTAGATTCCACTGAGTTGGTATGAGACAGAAAATGTTTTTCCATTTTTTTGCTCATATGTTTTCCGGATACGTATCAGGAAGGCAACCCTGGAGCTGCATGAATTGCCTTCCCAATGTGAAGTGTAAAAGAGGGAAGGCTGTACCTCCCATTTCAAAGAAGCAGTGACTTCAAAGAGAACTCTGGAGCTGCTCCATGGTGGTCTGTCCTACCCACCTCTACTCCTTTTTTCTGTGCTGGCGAAGCCCAGTGTTCTTACTGATCCTGCCTAGTTACAGATTTTGAGTATTTCTAGGGTCAATGATGTGGATCCCAGTTTTCTCCTACTCCAAGTTGCCTAAGTTGCCTCTTGATCCCAGACAAATCAACCCTCTGAGAAGGAAGTGGGATGTTCTTGGGATGGTTTATTTTTTAGGTCTGCCTTCCTGAAGATAGTATACACAAGAGAGAATCCATCTTCTGCAGTCCCCCTGTGCTCTGCCAGTAGTTTTTCAGCATATCTCTCTTTTTCTTGTCAGAGCATTCTACACTCACCTACCCACTCAATGAAAGCACAACCCTGGATTGCTGCAACACAGACCTTACTATTTTATGGTTTTAAGGATCAGAGGTGAGAAATGTCAATATCCTACTGTTACCTACTAAGCAGGCATCACGTGGGAAACTGTGTTTTGACACTTCTGGTCTCCGTAGATAATTTTACATGTAGCCTGTCACTGCTCTTTTGCTCATTCTGTTTAATTCATCGGGGTATTTGTGTGTCCTTTAAAGAACACAGACGTATAAATCTAGAGGTTTTGCATACTGAGGGCATCTTCCTCAGCATTTGATGTGGAAGAGTCATGTTATTGTCTACAGACATTCTGTGAGACTTCAACCATAGTGACTTCTTTTGGAAGCGTGTCATATCTTCCTACATGAGAAAATCAAATTACTTCCTTATTCAGAGGGATGACAGCAGGAACTACCGGGAGGTGGATAATTACTGTTAATCCAATGGGTGATTCTTCCTCTTTCTTACCTCTCTGAGATGAATATTGGCTGAAACTGTTTCTTAGGGTCTGAGTGGATCCTGCCTATAAGTAAAAGACAATTTTCTCAGCCTGGGTTCCTAGGGCTGTGGATACATGGTAACAATTCAATTTAAATCTCTGAAGCATTAATGTAATCAGTCATTCAACTATACACAGAATTGCCTCTTATCTCAGCATGTGAAAAAATATCTATTCAGCCTGAAAGCCTTCTAACACAATATAATTTCTGCTTGGCCCAGATCAAAAATGGAAGAAGACCTTGTAGAACGCATTCTGCCAGCAGCCTGTTGTTTGTGACATGAAAGGTCCAGTTTAGGCAAGTTTCCTAGCAAATGGAAACTTGACATGGAATATGTGCATCTTGGGATGACTGTAGATCATATAAAAGTTTATAGGAGTCACATGGTTCTAGCAGGATGCTCAAGTGAACACATTAAGTTCTTCAGATTTGTCTATAAAGCATTTAAAGGATAACTCCATACTAAATACATTCCAGCAAGCTAATTTTGGTGAGAGTGATAAGGGTTACATTCAAAGAGAGAACTCTCAGGGCTGGTTAAACATCAAGGTGGTCATCCTGGTGATGGGTGAAAATATCTTTTAATCCCTTAGTAAACTTATCTTATGCCATATAAGATTTGATTCTTTAATGAAATTATTGGAGAACATTGGCTTAAACATGTTACAGAGGAACAAATTTGATCATAATCCTTATCCTCTGCCTCCATTTTAATTGCTACATTTTAATGTAATCTGTTGGAAGTCTGAGGAAAATCTGTGTGTAGCAACTTCACTCTTGATTTCCCCGCTCAGTATTCTTGCTTCCATGTTGTAAAATATATGTAATTATATGTAAATAAAACAAACTCATGTTTTTCTCATCTTCTTTTCTGAGTCTTTGCCTCGCATCAGCTGAGCTCTAGGAATAATATATATTAGTCAATTGTTGCAGTTGAATCAGCAGGGAGGATATATCTAGGTTTGAGAATGTGTTGGAATAGTGAATTTGTATTTCTTTGACAGAATGGCAAATTAGATGGTGTGGAGAAAATGAAATTAGAACATACAGCAATGTTGCTGTAGGTTCCATTAGCAAAACTAAGCTATTTGAATGTTCCTTTGAGTGCCATAATTAATAGCAGCTTACATTTATATAGCACTTTTCGTCGGAGCACTTTCATGCATACACACGATACATGCAGGAATTATTAGCCATCTCTGGAATGAAGAGGTGGTTGAGGGCCGTCCTGGAGTGTGGAGAAGAGGAGATATTTTCATTCCATAATTTCAGCCCTAATAATAAAGGCTGTGATGTTTTTGACTTAAAGGGAGTGCTTTTGAAAACTTGGTGCTTGATGGGGGCTCAGATTGGAAGGTTTTTGTTAATGTTGTTTATTTTATTTTATTTAGGTAAGTCAGTGAGGGGAGTCCCACCCAAATATCAATGCACAATACAGACTTCTCCATTCTGCAGAGAATATATGGCTGGGTAGATATTGTAATAAACATTCAAGCTTATGTTTCTGTAAAAACTCAGTGAGTATTTAGCCCTCAAGGTCAGCAAAAATGGCCATGTGTTAACTGTAGATCTTTCTGTGTGCATTCACTAGCGAGACTGACAAATGTAACAGGAAGAAGGAAGGGAGGAGAACAAAATTATTTATGCCAAAAAGTCTACTCAAGTGTTACGTACTCAGAGCTGTCGTATTCCTGGAAACCTTTACTGACACATAATAATTAAGACCCAACAGTTAAGATCTGAGGGCCATAAGGAGACAGGACTAAAGAGGCAACTATGTTACTGACTCTCATTGTCTCTACTAACAGACAGCAGTGGATAAGATGTTGAGTCTGAAAAGGTCTTCCTTGTATATAAGAAACAATATACTTGCTGTTGTGGTTTAACCCCAGCCAGCAACCAAGCACCACACAGCCGCTTGCTCACCAACCCCTCCTCCAGTGGGATGAGGGAGTAAATTGGAAAAAAAGACAAGGAAACTCACGGGTTGAGATAAGAAAAATTTAATAATTGAATATAAATGAAATAAAATAATGATACTACTAATAATACTAATATTACTTCTAATGATATGTAATGAGAATAATGGAAAAGAAAACTAAGAGATATTCCAACTCCCTTGCTAGGGCTTAGCAATAACATGGAACATATTAGGTGAAATAGGTAACTCTTTGGATGGCCCTAGTGTTTATTCATTGCTAGTTTCAGTGAAAATCTGTAAGGCTCTGTTTATTTTTGGAACAGTTTCTGGCATTTACCAAGAGCCCAAGGATGTTCCACAAACCCCTCAGTGAAAGAGCATTCTGGCAGCAGTGTGCATAGTCTGTGTCTTTCAGAAAGAATTGTAAACCAGAGTCCAAAATGAGGCATGAAAAAAGATTTATTAGGTGACTCTTTATATGTTCTCAGATAAACATTTGCGGAAGGAACTAAGAGTGAAAACATCAGATATATTAAAACAGTCAATAATCTCAAGAATTCACAAGGCTGTATGATTACTCTGGTTGTCGGAAGATGACAGCATAGTCTTGCGGGCTACCTTTTTTTTTTACATGGCACCAGGAAAAACATAAAGCGATACAGACAATTTCTAGGAGGATGATGAAATCATAGAATCACAGAATGGTTGGGGTGGGAAGGGGCCTTAAAGATCATCCAGTTCCAACCCCCCTGCCATGGGCAGGGACACCTTCCACTAGACCAGGTTGCTCCAAGCCTCATCCGGCCTGGCCTTGGACACTTCCAGGGATGGGGCATCCACAGCTTCTCTGGGCAACCTGTCCCAGTGCCTCACCACCCTCTCCGGGAAGAATTTCTTCCTGATATCCAATCTAAACCTCCCCACTTTCAATTTAAACCCGTTACCCCTTGTCCTGTCACTACAGACCCTTGTAAAAAGTCCCCCCCAGCTTCCTTGTAGCCCCTTCAGGCACTGGAAGGTGCTATAAGGTCTCCCCGGAGCCTTCTCTTCTCCAGGCTGAACAAGCCCAACTCTCTCAGCCTGTCCCCAGAGCAGAGGGGCTCCAGCCCTCGGATCGTCTTTGTAAAAGCTAAGGATACTAGCTTTTAATTTTATTGTGGCAAATCCTTGCCTTGACCTCATCATTGCTGAAGTTTTAGCTTAGTGTTCTTTCACCTTGACTTGTGCCTTCTCTGTGCTGGTAATGTAACTATTGACTTTCCAGTTCTCTCTAACCTTCTGATACAAAGATTTGCGTGATCAGGTTTCAGGATTGTTTATCTATTTTTCACTTGTAAGCTTCATGTTGATTATTGTTGTCTTTCTGAGGTAGTTGTTGGCAGCCATCTTGAAGTTTGGCAGACAAAAAAAAAGAATCTGAAAAACAAATGAGTTTGTTCTTCAGTCACTTTTTATTTCTCTCTCTCCTGGGTGTTGTTGAATTACATTATTCATCTCAGTACAAGTCATAACAGAAGATCTCTGATCTTTTAGGAGTAAACAACAACCAAGAGGCAAGTGTTTTATGCATGCACAGATCAGTGTGTGTGTTAATCTGTAGCTGGTAATTTTAGCATTTGTGAGCAGGAATACCTGAAAATATAGTCATAATGGAGATTAAGCGAGAGGAGTTTTCTTGTGGAGGAGAAATCATAGCATATAGAAAATATACTAAGATTAGATTGCCATAAATTCCATTACGTTTTATGGAGGATAATGACATCATGACATTGGGTTAGATACAGCACTGGAAGAGATGGCAATCCTATCACCGGAACCTAAATGATTTTATTTCAATCCATTTATCATTCTCATTAAAATCACTGTAATGAGAAAGAAGCTCTGTTCTATTTGTAATCTTTCTTGACAGCCTGTAGCATGCAGCATGTTAGAAAGAAAGCAGCAAAGCACAATACTGCATCTGTTTTCACTGTTGCTTTCTTACTAAAAGAAGAAAGGGAAGAAAAATGGGGCGCTGCAGTGAATGCATGTTCTAGGTCTTCCTGCAGCATGGTTCATCCTTCCGAAGTGGGTGGCTTTGGCACTGGACAGATGGAATAGTGGGGCATGGATTGATAACTGATGAAATAAAGGTTTAAATATATGACTATATGAAGTTGCAACCTTTCTTTCGTGATTTTTTTCTAAGAGTGTCATGTCATGCTGGTGTGAAAAGTGTGAAGTAGAGAGCACTGGAGGATGAAGTCTCTCCTGTGCAGAAAAGGACTACAGGTCCTGAGGAGGGAACAAAAGTTTTCAAATGTTGTCCACTCCGGGACAAGCAGATTATACAGCATTATCTGAATAGCTGGCTTTTCTGTTCAACTAAGTCCAACTCCAACGTAACTGAATGCATTATTATGCATGTAGGAACAGTGAATGTAGGTCAGATTGCCAGACTGAGTGGCTGTGTTCAAGATGGTATTGCCTCTGGAAAAGACTTCCAGGTCATACTGGATAATAAAGCAATCATGATCTCCCTGTGCAGAGCTCTAACTATGAGAATGTACGTTGAGAGGGTTTATGAAGAAGGAACTTCCCTTTGGGAATTAGGACATGCTATTACCTGTGTGTATGGCAGCAGTGAAATTACTGTTGGGCTGTTATGTCCAGTTCTGTTGTCCAGAAGGATGCAAAAGTTGCTTTGGTAAAACTTAGAAAAGTACAGTCCATCAAAGAGAAATTAAAAGGGTGGCTGGATCCATGGGGAAAGACTACCTGATTGTAAGTGCAACATAATCTACTGGTTAGAAGTTGATGTCAAACAAAACTCAGGTAGAAACTAGGCTCACATTTGTTAACACGTTTTTTTTTTTTTTAAGTTTATAAACTAATTATAATGCCTTATTCAAAGATTGGTGATTGTCCAGTGACTTGGGATCTTCAATGAATCAGTGATCTTTTTGAAAATACACACTTATTCCCTATCCAGAAATTAGCATGAAGGACAGTTATATGTCATGTATTATGCAAGAACATAGATTATTTGAGTGCTAGTAGGTGGTCCCTCTTGTGTTCAAAATGTCTGTTATTAAATTTACTGTCTCTGCAAGGACCAATTGTAGGTGTGAGATGGTAAAATATCATCATATAAAACCAGTGCATGTACTGACGATAAAGACTGGTGTGCGATCTTTGTGCATGACGCAGACACCTACCTTTTTAAAGTGCAATGAAAATCTAGCAGTGCCCTTTCACATTAGGCCACTGACTAACTATCTGATTGTGTGTCTAAGAACTCATGAATAAAAAAGTTTTATTGCCAAGTGCCCAGAGCACTTGGGGAAATAAGCACAAAATATCGTATGCGTTTATAAAGACAAATAGACTGGAACATAAGTTTATGCTATTTTAGGCCACAGAGTAATAATAACAGTAGGAACATGAGGAACAGAGCCCCAGGAACATGACTGAGTCATTCAGTCATCCCAGATAAAAACTTTAAGCCAGCTGTATATTTGTTGAATACAACTTTGTGCAGATTAAGAGAGTTTCTAGTTGCTGAGAAATCTGTTTTTGCTGGAGAATATAGTCAATATATACCCTTCTACATGCCTGGAGTTGCCTAGTGCCTTCTGAGCACATGCTTTTCAATGTCAGTACAAGGTTTGTTGGTTTGCTCTTGAAGAGATCTGCAGGAGGTGATTACCTGTATGATTTCATCTAAATATAATGCAAATATCTATTTAAAATACTGTGAGGAAGTGTAATAGAAAATATTTTACCTTGCACATTTATAATTTTATTCTGCCAAGAAAGGTTCATGGGTGTGCATAAAAGTGAAGCAGAATTTTTGCTGGTGCCATGGCAACAATCACTCCATATTTTATAGAGTGAAATCTTGTAGGGTTTTTTTTTGTTGTAATACAGTGATTTTGCCACCTTTCTCCACCCCACCCTCCATGAGAACAGTAGATTCCTTAGGCTGATTCTATTCATCCCATTCTTTAGCCTCTTTCTCAGTGGACATCTCAGTTTTCTCCATGTACATCACATAACCGTGGACAGTTTGAAAGGCCTATTTAAAATACAGACTTAAATGAAATGTGTTCAGAACCAAAAGCATTGAATTTCATCTGCCGCATACACATGGATCTTGCTTTTTTTACTTTCTCCTTAAGATAATTAATAATTAAACTCTACAGAACAAAAGCAGAGAAGAAATAAAGGCTAAACTTAGGTCTAGGTTGCTGGAAGTGAAGGGTCAAGTGTGAAGAGAACTAATTCACATTTTATGGTGTTTCTGTTGTGTAAAATGTTCTGCTTATTATATAGTTTTTCTAGAAATACAGAGTTGTTACTCAGAGAGCGAGCCCAGATTGCATCTCCAAACAAGCTGGGACAAGCGTAAAATCTGGTAATAATACCAATAATTTTAAAGGTCTGCAGGAATCAAAATCGTTATAGAAAATGAGCAGACGTTAGTTGCTATTCCAGCTTTCTAAAAATTTCGCCACAATTCACCTTTGTACATACCTGAATTTCCCAATACTAAGAAAATTCAGTAATGAATTAAAGTGGAAGTTTCCTAATAATACCCTTCTCTTCAGGTTTAAGCATATTAGATAATGTGCCATTTTCATTCTTTCCATTTATACACAACTGCTTATTCCACAAATGGAGAAATTGGGCTCCTAATTTGAAACTATTCCTACTCTTGTTCATTTACAGTTTTGTAGTGTGAATCTGAGTCAGAAAGGCAAGAAATGACTGAGTTCCTTTTGACATGGCTTCTAATTAATACGCAGCAGCTGAATTAGCAAGATATATGTTATATACATGTTTATATCCTTCCTTGGATTGAATTCTGAATACGTTACTGGTTTTAATTTCCAATATAATTAGCTGCTCCACTACATTTGGAGCGCTTGGTGAGTTGATGGTATAGAGGGAGGATGGGATGGCTGGAAAAGAATATTGTAGCTTTGCTAGGACAGGATTATAAAGAATTCATTTAGACTGTCTAAGTGAAAGGCTAACCTGACTCATGGAGTTGTGTAAAGCTGAAAATTTATTAAAACATCTGCTTATTCTTCCCAATATATTTGAAGTGAGAGAGAATGAGTTGTAACACAGAGATCAGCCTGAAAAGTAAATATGGGGAGAAAGCCGTTAAGAATGGATGAAGCGCAGAAAACAGATGCTGAGAAATCAGCCAGCCTCATAAAAATTTCCACAGTTTACAATGAATCCTGCCTGGTAAAAGAATAAAATTTCCCCTGACAATTATGTTACATGTGTTTCTAAACTGCGTGCATTTCTTTAAGTAAGGACCTTAAAGTCTGCTATGGATTATAACCCAGTCCATCTGTACGCTGTGGCTGAAGGCAGGCAGAGAAGTTTCAGAGGCACTGCAGTCCTGGGCAGAGAAAAGGATGCAGCACTGAAAGACTAGGAAGCTTTCCACTTGGAGAGTAAGAAAAATGTTTTCTAATTAGAGTTGAAACCCTTGCTCCAAAAGGGTCGTTATTTACGGTGAAAGTCACCCATGTGTAAAGGCCTGATGCACCTCTGGAGTCCCAGTGCGAAGCTGGAATGGGATTTCAGTTGTGTAGGCCTTGTGAATATTTCAGTAAACATATTGAGTATCCACTGCACAAATCCAATGTTGGTGAAGGAACCAAAATGATTGAACTGAATAAAATAATGCAGTCTCAGCTATTGTTCATGGTTTTCAAGTGCAGCCTTGCACAAATAAGATAACAGCCAGATATTGGCTCGAGGCCATTACCAATAATGCGTCTGTCGAAGAGAGTATCTGTATCACATTATGATGAAATATGCTCATTTTCAAATATTAATTTCTTCCCATACATCACTGAATTTAGGAAACAATGTTGTAAATCCACATCAAAATGTCTTTGCAAATGATAATCCAGTATTTTTCCATTTGTAAATTACTCTCTTTGGATTAAGACCTGAGCTTTCCAATTGCCTGTGACAATACGCTAATTAATAGATTGAATGCCTCCTGCTTAATAAAGTATTCTAAAATGTAACGATTACATATATTTAGTCAATTCTTCTACGGAATCATGTTTTAGCTTGATTAAAATTAATTTGAGGGAAGAAATTGAATGGTTTTTAATTATCTTGAATTGTGGCTATTACCTAGAGTATATTCTGTAGCAGTAATTCGCAAACAATGCCTGCAGTAAGGGCTGGGACATTGGCTTCATTTCTCTCAGTGACCTACCTATGGTGCTTTATTTCATGAAACAGAACTTGGTTTGATTGCTCCTGCATTTATAGTGGTGATGTTTCTCTGATGAAACTGTCAAAAACCGATATATTTTTTTCTCAAAATTTGGCATTAGCAAGTAATTTTTGCTGTTGTCAGTAAAAAATGAGATGGTACCCAATGGTTAGATTGCTGTTCTGGGATTGATCATTGTACAGATGTATTACAGCTTCTCTGCAGACATTTAAGACAAGTTTATTTAAGACAAAATATTTAAATGTCTTTTGTTGCTGAGTTCCTAACTAGACTTCTAGGATTAACAGGGAACTCCAGACCAGTCAGTCTCACCTCTGTGCCTTGCAAAGATCATGGAGCAGATGCTCCTGACAACCATGCTAAGGCACATGGAGAATGAGGAGGTGATTGGTGACAGCCAGCACAGCTTCACCAAGGGCAGATCGTGACTGATGAATACGGTGGCCTTTTATGATGGGAGTACAACCTTGGTGGATAGAGGACGGGCAACCGATGTCATCTACCTGGACTTGTGCAAAGCCTTTGACACTGTCCCGCATGACATCCTTGTCTCGAAACTGGAGAGACATGGATTTGACAGATGGACCGCTCGGTGGATAAGGAACTAGCTTGATGGTCACATTCAAAGAGTTGTGGTCAGTGGCTCAATGTCCGAGTGGAGACCGGTGACAAGCGGCGTTCCTCAGGAACTGGTATTGAGACCGGTACTGTTTAACATCT
>NW_010241599.1:0-1860 GCF_000690775.1 Eurypyga helias
GCAACCTGGTCTAGTGGAAGGTGTCCCTGCCCATGGCAGGGGGGTTGGAACTGGATGTTCTTTAAGGTCAATTCCAACCATAACCATTCTATGATTCTACGATTCTATGATTCTATGAGCTCCTACAGAAACTAAGCAGTTTCTGTAGCTTTCTTCCATCCCCAAAAGATATCGGGGTGGTTGAAGTCCCCCATGAGGACCAGTGTATGTGAACGTGAGGCTGTTGCTATCTGTCTGTAGAGGGCCTCATCCACTCGCTCATCCTGGCCAGGTGGCCTGTAGCAAACCCCTACTACTGTGTCCCCTCTGCCTGCCCTCCCTTTAATCTTGACCCACAAGCTCTCAGTCAGCTCCTCATCCATCCCCAGCTGGAGTTCCACACACCCCAGCTGGTCTCTGATATAGAGAGCAATGCCCCCCCACCCCCACGTCTCTCCTGCCTGTCCTTCCTGAAGAGCCTGTATCTGCCTCATAAGTTACAAGAGAAGGAACACTGACAAAGTCGCCAAGTCCTTCTATCCTACAGTTCTCCTCGCATCCTTCACATGCCGGATGCACATTTCTCAAAGGCGTACTCCTTCCATGGAGTGCCTTGTATGCTCCAATGCTACCCAGGTGACAATACGTTTGCCAGGTGTCTATACTGTATCTCCCCTATGTATCTGGTAGGGTAAAAGGTACCACTGCCCAGGGACAACTTAGCGCTCCTTAGGGAGGAGATCAAATGTCAAGGTGCATGCCTGCACCAGTGTCCAAGCTCTGCTCCAGCCTCTGTCTCGCCAGGGACTGCTTCTCACCTTGCCCTGCTATTGCAGCCTCCCTCCCTATGGCTACACGAAACTTCCCGGGCTCCAGTACCCGCTGTCTGGCTTGTGCAGAGAGACACCATCTCATGATGCTCAGCCTGGCTGAATGCCTTTTCAGTTCCAAAGAAATTCACCCACAGGGACTCTGCCTGTGTCTCCCCTTCTTGCACCTCTTTTCGCTCCTCAAGGTCTTGTAATGCCTCTGGCTTCAAAAAGTCTGGAAAATGTCTGGTTTACGTCTGTCTTCGCTACAGCTTTAGCCCTCCAGAATCGCCGTCATTTATCTCTCTGCATCATCAACTCTCCACTCTTTTCTAATTCAATTGAAAACACATTTTCTCCCTTGCCTGTGGTTCCTAAACTATACACCCAGCTCATTTCAAAATACCAATTCAGAAACTTGGCGAGGTGATTATTAATAACAGCTCTGTTCTTCTCTGGAAGAGAAATAATCCTAGAAATATGTGAAATGTGTACACAGTTGTCATTCTCATTCTCCTCTTTTGCCAAACACTCTGTTCTTTACAGGAAATAAAAACAACCCTACACCCAGTATTAGGTGGCTGAGACTGTAATCAGTGAGGAACCACACAGAACTAGGGCAGTATTCCTTCACATGCTCTGAAACTCAGGGTGATTGCCATCTTCTGCGATAGATTAGCGCTTGGCTATACATAGGCCGGCAGCACGTATAGCCAAGCTTGACGAGCTGTATACACGGCAATCTGGAGCCCAGCTGGACCCATGCAGTTTCTTCATTCTCTTGTGTGGAACTGCGAAGTATGTTGTAGATATGAATAAGCATAGCTGGTCATGGCAAATTGTGCTTCAGCTGTAATGAAGCTATTCAGGATTTTATTCCATGGCTTCACATGGAAGGCAGACCAGGGCTTCCCAGGTCTAAACAAACAAACCCACCAACTCCCTCACAAACCAGCCAGCACAGGAGTTAGCGAAGCAGCTAACGCAGGAGTCAGGGTGAGGATTACCAAGTGTACGGGAGTGAACCAGAGAGAGTCAGGGATAGAGAGAGAGTAATGGCGACCGGACTCCC
>NW_010241600.1:0-37315 GCF_000690775.1 Eurypyga helias
CCTTTCTTCTTTTAATTGGTATGCTCCACCAATCTCAGAATCTGTATTTATCTTTTCTGTATTATTTTTCCGCTCTATTTTGTATAACACTCCTTCCCTTTCCTTACTGAATTGCAAAGACCATTGCTCATTGACCTGCAAGTTTTCCAGGGCCCCATCCACTGCTGCTGCTGTTTTGCCTCCCAAAGAAGGAGGCTACCCATGGCAGCAGGAGTCAGAAGGAGCTTGAGGCTTACAAGACAATCCCAATGCTTTGATTTGTGTGCAGCAGTGTGCCTTCAACCACTTACTACCCTCTGTGTTGGGGTTATCATATCTTCACGTTTTGCCTATTGTTTATGGGTATTGTGCTGTGCCCAGTACAGACTTTAGTTACAGAGAGGGCCTGTTTGTGCTATTGTAACACCTTGAGAGCAATGACTACAATATAAGGCTGCTTGCGGCTATTAATAATGAAGGGTGAAGTAAATACAGCAGGATCTTTTTTCTTCTGATTTCTTAAGCTTTGTGTTTTGTGGCTGATGCGCTCATGACACTGGCAAAATAATAATCTAATGGTTCATTTTTGCTTAATGAATGAATCTATCCAACCTACCTCAGCAGAATAAGTTGTATAGCTAGAGCAACCTTTGGTATTCATTGACTCAGCTCCTGCTTTTATGTTACTTGATAAAGCTCCTGCTTAGACCTTCCACAGAACTAACTGCTCTATTTCTTATGCTTGACTGAAAATTTGAGGACATTTTAAAATTTATATCTGCCTAAGATACTGTCTTCTTGGCCCTAGAAAGGGGATTTTTCTTTGTTTGCTTCTGTGAATACAGTATCATCCATTTATCCATCTTATAATAAAATCTTAACTTTTGTTTTAAACATGGCAACAAAGTAAGGATAATGCCTTTTGAGGGGAAAAAAGTCCAGAAGAAATTGCTGTTGTTAGTTACAGCTTCAGTTGTCTGGAAAACAACATATCAATATCTGCTAAGTGCTGTTGGGAGAAAGAACAAAGAATGTTTAAAAAAAAAAAAAAAAAAAAAAAACCAACAACAAAAAAAACCCCAAAAACCACTTGCTGAGTTTTTACTCAAAGACTGTGAAAAGACTGCTATTTTCATTGATTAAAGAAATCAGTTTTATTTCATTAATGTCACTAATGAATATAGAATATAATCAGATTTTCTTCTATGTTGTTTAACTTTCCTGGTAATTTCATTTGCTTTTATATGTTGTGAACTTGGCAGGACCTGACACAACTTGACCAGTGCAAAGGCATGCTGAACTAGAATAAACAGAGGAAATAACTGAAAGCACATGGAGGTTTTTGTGTTTGTTTGGGGTTTGTTTTTGTTTGTGGGTTTGGGTTTTTTTTTTCCCTTTTTATGTTAGATTTGGTCTCACAGTAATGGAAGTAGACAATTTAGCACGTTGTATGTGCTGCAAGTTACGCTTTGCAGACACACTGAGGAACTGATCTGCTTATCTACTATGTACCTGCTTTCAGTTTTATTTTTTTCCTGCTTAAGGTAAATGCTTAGCAAGGCCAGGGCAAAGAATTGAGGTTGCAGACTCATTCTGGTTTGTACCCTCCGCATTAGAAAGTGTGACAGGAATTTAATGGATCAATGGTTTTCCTTTGGACAATGACCTGTATTTCCTGTGTCATGTATCTCAGACTTGCGCAAATGTCTGGCATTCACCTGGGCATTTCAAATGGTACAGGAGATGTAGTAATTGAAAACTCTTTAAGGTCCACCTGTTGTGTACAGGTGAGCTAGGTGTCTAAGCTCCTGCAGCAATCAGTGGATCAGCATGATTCAGCTGGAAGACCACTAGGGATCAACTTAGTTTCCTAAGCACAGGTATGTAGTGTTATTTGAGATAACCGAAGCTATCTGAGATGAATAAACAGATAGTGCCATTGTAGATATGACACAATACCTACAGGGGATATGTGCCCTTCCAGGTCTGGAACCTTCAGGAAATCTGAAACAGCACTAGATGTCTTTAGGTAGGTAACTAAATTGTATTTCCAGACACGAGGTAAATTTATTCCTAGGGTCGATTGACTGTATTAACTAGGTAGTTACTGATGATGGAACTTAGTTAAGTAAGGCACACTATTTACATGTCCCTAGATTTCGGTGTTTCAACCTCAAAGTGGATTCCTAGTTCGTGGTAGCCATTCATAGAATCATAGAATGGTTAGGGTTGGAAGGGACCTTAAAGATCATCTAGTTCCAACCCCCCTGCCATGGGCAGGGACACCTTGCACTAGACCAGGTTGCTCAGAGCCACATCCCGCCTGGCCTTGAAGACATCCAGGGATGGGGCATCCACAACATCTCTGGGCAACCTGTTCCAGTGCCTCACTACCCTCTCTGGGAAGAACTTCTTCCTGATATCTAATCTAAACCTCCCTGATTTCAATTTATACCCATTACCCCTTGTCCTGTCACTACAGGCTCTTGTAAAAAGTCCTCTCCCAGTACCCTTGTAGTCCCCCTTCAGATACTGGAAAGCTGCAATGAGGTCTCCTCGGAGCCTCCTCTTCTCCAGGCTGAACAAGCCCAGTTCTCGCAGCCTTTCGTCATAGCAGAGGTGCTCCAGCCCTCTGATCATCTTCGTGGAGAGAAATGGACACTTGTATAATACTGTTCTGTTTATCTAATCTAAAATGAGATTATTTGTCCTTTGGAGCTGACTTTTCTTCCCACTGGCTTGTGAAGAGGGGCCATGATGACTCTTAGACTGCACTTTCTATAGCTAAAATTATAATGGAATTATAATGGAATTTATTTCAACTTGCGTGTCCAGTTCTGCAATGTTCGTAATTCCTCTGCAATACTGTCATCTACTACTGATAGTATAGGAAGGAAAATGCCTTCTGGCATTGCCCTTTTATAGTGTCATTTGCCCCTCAATACCGTATAAAACAGCAGCTGGCAATGTCTCTTACAGAACATGTCATACAGCTGTGTGATTTAAGGTCTGCTTCCTTTCTTTTCAACTAGTGACTTATCACTGTTCTTGACTAGTTCCATACAGCTGTGTGTCCACTCTGGAGGAGCAGATTTCCCTGTCCTCTGTGTATGTGATTGAACAGCATCTAGACAGTGCCAGCTACTTAGGTTGCTGTCATTCTTTGTTTCTTTTATGTTCTCCCCTGACAAAATGAATCCATCAGTATTTCCACTCATTTTTTTTGTCATTCTTGGCTTGAATTCTGTAATATCTGTGGAATCTCCAAATAGGGTGCTTTATTTTTTTTTAATCTTTCTATTTTAATTCACATCCTGCCATTCTAATTTGATATATTCTGTTTCTATGACTGTATTCATATCAGATACTCCTCTAGCGAAAGTCTTAGAGGCAAAAGGCTAAAGAAATTGTTGGCAAAATACTTTGAAAAAATAAGATATAAGGAAAGATTTTTAAAATGTGAAAACTCTTTTGCTAGGAGGAGAAATGGCTCAGTTGTTTGCGAGTCTTTGCAAACAAGCAAGGAGTTGATAAGGAAAGACTTTACAGTTTCTTTTTTAAGAGCAGGGGAAAGCCAAAGATGGATGTATATGAATAAGAAGAAACAAATCTAGAGCTGAACAGCCTTTGGCATGTACTTTATTACATCAAATCATGGCTTTTATGTTTTGAATGTGTTTCATTCCTGAATAATGTAAACAAATGAGGGTCTTATATTTGTGCAAGAGTGAGCAATGCAGATCTTCAATAAGTAGAAATTGCTGAAAGTCTTCAAAGTGCAACATGTTTATGCTCTGTTGCCCAAGTACAGGATCTGGCTCGCTATTTTCTTAGGTGGATGAAGATTTAAAAGAAACATTTTACTCTGCCTGCTGTGCAGAAAAGGTAATAATATTTAATTACCAGGGTAATGTAGTCATTTAAATTAGAGGTTATTCTAAATAAGTAACCTTAAGGGCTTCGTTAGCAGACCTGTTACGGTTCACAAAAATAAAAATGACTCAGTTATGCAGTGCTTGACATTAAGACAAGAAGAAAGCGTAACAGAAGGTAGAAAAGATTTGACACATTATTAATAAAATCAGTTCAAGTCCTGGACTCTTCTTTTTCTGCCTTCTTAATATCATGTAGAAAGAAACTAGAAATAGCCATTCCTGTAATGTGTTTGTGCTCTGAGTTCCTGAGTCATTCCACATAACCCCAGGTATTTAACTAAGGTACCTGTCAGCAGCCTAGCCTTGGGTCCCTTCATAGTCCATGGGAAGAGACAGACATCTCCAGACAATTCAGGCTGTCTAAGAACAAAATAATTTTTGTCACCACACACATTACTTATATTTATAGCAGAGGAGACATGGGATAACTAGATGTGTTGTACACTGTAAAGGAAAGTAAAATCCTTTAAGAAGAATAACATGCAATTTCTGGAAGGTAGGTGACAGTAGGCATAATGTAATTTTTTTAAGTCTTGATATTCTGTCATTCTGAGAGGTGGAAAAGCTCCTTAAGCTGATACAGGTGAACCTTGAGGGCCTGTTTACTGGAATGCCTTTGACAGTATAAGATGCAGCTTCCTTTCTAATGCACTGTGTGGTATAAGGGTCTGCTTTAGCAGGTAGGTTCAGAGAGAAATGAGACTTACCACAAAGATTTACTGTATTGTTTTTACTCAGTGACATATTTAGACTTAGTGGACTTATACTTGCTCTAGAATTCACTGGAGGGGAAGAGCCTAAACAGATGATCTTTAAGGTCCCTTCCAACCCAAACCATTCTATGATTCTATATTAAAAGTCTGTCTGACTTTAGGGACAAGGTCTCACTCATGCAGTTGGTACAGGTCATGTTTGGGTTATAGAAATGGTCAAACAGGCTCAGCTCTTCCAAAGTAGTTTAATGTTTCTGGACCTGAGCTACACACAAAGAGCCAGGAACTCGAACAGAAATATGTGAGTCTCAGAGTTCACTGGACTAATATAAAGAACTAATGTTCTTGAACTTGCTCTTCATTTTTCAATGAAATAAAACTTCTCGTTGATCACTTTGATCCATGTATTGACCTTACAGAGGAGCTCGCATTGTGCCCTTGGAAAACACCTGTTTAAGGCTTGTACTGTTTGCACACGTTGCACCTTTTTCCTAGCAAAATCAGGTATTTGGGACCCCTCATCATGCCATGATGGGATGTTTTTCACAGAAATACAGAGATTGGGTGATGAATTCAGATTTTAGCTGGAGAAGTAAGATCTTGCATGTCAGAGGTTTTGGTCTGAGCAAAGAATCCTCAATTTTTCATGAAGATTCTCAGGATAAGATGGAAAGTTTTGCAAGAGAGAACTGTTGATAGAGCTATGACAGCCTGAAAGACTCCACATGTGCTGAGCCATTTTGTTGTTTCCAAAGCTGGAAACCTGTAGTGAACTTATTCAAAATCAGTCAAAATTTTGAAATTAAAGACAAAACTTTTATATGTACTGAAAAAAAGATTTTCTTTCACTGCATGTGGCCCTATTCTCAATACAAATATATTAATCAAATCACATTGAAGATGAGTAGCATAATCAAACTTGAACAAAGAGAGATCATTATTTTAATTCCGGTAAATTAAGGTTAGGTCTTTGTAACCTGGCTGTGAAAAATTGTTCTTTGCTCTGGACTAAATATCAAAAAAAGTAGTCTGGGAGTAGGAGCACTTCTTATTTTCAGTGACAGATCTTTCCAGCTATAATAATTGCAAATTACAGTGTACAAATGGTAGTTAAACACGACCTTGTCAATTCTTAAGACTATATTGGTTTCAAGTTGACTTGCTTTTCTGTTGCAACTTTTTCAGTTAGAGTACACATACCTGACCACAGAAACACTGATAACAGATCTGTGGCCAAAGAGATGTCATTTACATTGAATTTAGCAAGGCTTTCAACAACACTTCTCACTACATTGTTCTCTCCAAGCTAGAACATTACAGTTTGGATGGAAGAACAAGATAGGTAAAAAACTGGTTCAGTGATCAAGCGAAGAGGGTTGTGGTTACTGGGTCATACTGTACCTGACGACAGGTAAAAACTGCAGTGCTGCAAGGATATCTATTGGTCCAGATCTAACGGTGACCTGGAGAAGATGAAAGAGTCCACTCTTAAAAAAATTTGCCTATGACACTTTTAGAAAAAACAGCTGATATGCTCAAGGAAGGGCTGCCATTTAGAAAGAAAAAGACAGGCTGGAGGGACAGACTGACAGAAGTTTAGTGAAATCCAACAAGGACAAATACCAAGTCCTGAACTTGGGAAGGAAGAAGCCCCTGCAGTGACACTGGCCTGGCTGCAGAAAAGGAGCTGTAAGTGTGAGCACCTCCAGCTGAACAAGGACCAGCAGCAAAGAAGTATAACAATAACCTGAGCTCTATTAACAGGAACGTAGCTGAAGTGATTGTCTCCCTCTAATGAGCACTCATTTGACCACATCTGGATACTGCATTCAGCTTTTGGTCCCTCAATACAAAAAATGCATGGATAAATCAGAACAAGTTCAGTGGAGGGCCAGTGAGATGGTAGGGTCTGGAGCACTTGCCTTCTGAGGAGGAACGAAGGGAGCAGGCCTGCTTCGGCCTGAAGCAGAGCAGACTTCAAGGGGAACTGACATCACCTCCCAGTGACTACAGGGAAATCATAGAGGATATGGAGCCAGCCATTTCACAGTGGTGCATGGTGGAAGGACAATAAACAGTGGGCATCAGTTGCAAAATAAAAGTTTGGACTGGATATAAAGAAAAGAAATATTTTTCCCATAAGGAGGCTTAGGCAGTGGAACAGGTTTCCTAGACAGATGGTGCTGTCTCCATCCTTGGAGGTTTTCAAGACTTAACTGGATAAAGCCATGAGCAACCCAGTCTGATCTCACAGGGGACCCTGGTTTGAGCAGTAGTTTGGACAGGAGACCTCCTTAGGTCCCTTCCAGCCTGAATTATCCTATGATCTGATGACAGGAACTGAGGAGCCACATTTGTTGTAGCCAGTGTGCTTGGAAGTCTCCTTGAAGCTGTCATCAAGAGTACAGAGGGTGACAGGTACTGCTGTCTTCTTCTGTGGTATGAAGAAACCTGACCACATCCATCTTTCTCATACGTGTTTGTTGGTGTATGCCATAGTATTTCAGCTGAAAGCATAGAGGAACATATTTGTATCTTCTTAACACCTTTTAAAGGTACAGAAAGAATATTGCTGTTATTAATATTGTAGTAATATTCCAGGGATATTTAACTTTACATATAGTTCCCCAGGAATGGAACACAAATAATTAGCATTAGAAGTAAAAGTAACAACAACAGCAAAAACTACAAAATAATGGGTTATTTAGCAATTGTATATAATTCTTCCTCTACCAGCTTTTCAACAAATATGATATATTATCTCAAAACATTTAGGTGAAAAACATTATCTTGTAACTTTCAAAAAGAACATTAAGTCAAAGAACTCCCCTTCTTTTCTGCATTTCTTCCTTCACAAATGCACTTAATGTACATTCAACATAGTCATAACACTGCCAGTGTAAATATTCTGCCAGTTCTAACATAAATATTATTCTCTTGGCTATGGGTCCTTTGGTTTCTATCCTCCCTCAATTTCCATGGAAAAGCTGGGCTTTGTAACAGGCCCAGCAAGTTCAGTACTTCAGAAAAAGAAAAACATTTCCCCAGAGCAGTAATGCTATATATCTGACATCAAATCTTCTTTTTGAAACATGAGGTGAGATTTAGCCTTTGTAAACTGTGAAGGTTAGAGAATTAAGGGTTTTCTGTGTCAGATCCCTTGTTGGGGTTTCTAAAATTCCCCACAAAAAACCTAAAAACTGTTAGGTTATGTTTGAAATTCTGAAATGACGCACTAAAGGAGCTCGCAGTTAAGAGTGATGCCGCTGTTTCACCACAGAATTTCAGTGTAATTTAGTTGACATTATAGTTCAGTTACCAGGTATGGATTGTTTTGTCTGCCATCATCTCTGCCTCTTAGTGAAGTGTTTGGATGCTGAAGAAATCACACTTTTGTTCTGTTGATGGAGGCTTGAGTTAGGAGCATTACAGCTTCTCTCAAGTTTGGAGGTGACTGAGACACAGTAGGCAGTGGTAAGTCATAGAGAGGAATGTGGATCTCATCACCATCACATCAGCAAGGGGGTATTTCGGGAGTAAATTTGAGAGGGGTGTTTGGTAGGGAAGTGTATTGCTTTCTTGAATACAGTATTTGATGGTATTAACATGAGACCATAAAAGCTGCAGGCTGGGTATTTTGGACAAAATAAATAGCGAATATGACTCTAGCTCAGGAGGCATCAGCCAGCCGGCCTGTGGGTCAAGGCAGAAGACCTCCAGCTGACTGATTTCCTTAAAGCTTGTGTGTTACCTCTAAGTGCAGAGAATGGGAAAGGTTACACCTGCAACCTAAATTTAAATGGCATGTCACATAAGAACTTCAGTGGTTTTGTAGGTTTGCTTGGCATTTTTTCTCAGTATTCACTTATTTATCTGTATACAATAAGTTCTTCTTAATTATGTCTGATTTTGAAATAAATCGTAGTTAAGGGAATCATGATTTCATACATATGATCAGGGTACATCTGCTTAACACCACAGAAGAGTGCAAAGGAAAGGGAAGAAAATATCCCTTCAGAGTATCAGTGAGCTATCTTTCACAAGGATTGAAGAGTAACTCTTTCTTAGAGATGTACTCTTTCTGACTTGCTGGAGTAGAAGCTAGGGCATGCATCTCATGCAGGCAGTGACAACAGGCTGTGGAGTGTACTTCTCTGTCAGTGAACAAATTGTGATTTGTTGAGGGGAAAAATGTAGCCTCAGACCTTCACGGACTGAAACACAGTCTTTGCTTATATCATTCCACACATGCCTCTCCCACCTCTGGCTTTTGGCAAATGGTCTTTTTCCTCTACATTTTAAAATGAAATATATTCCTTTTCCTGGAACTATAAGCTAATGTGTTCTACCCCATTCAAAATTGGTCACTGTTTGATTTCTTCATTGTAGGTGTAGCCTGAACATCCCTGGAAGTGATGCATATGTAAAAACCAAGTAAACCAGGATGTGTATTGGTTCCTTCGTTGCTCGGGTTCTTCACCATGAACAAAAGTGGCAGTGTTCAGACATCTCTCTGTACAAGAATAGTGATAGTAGCTCCAGGTTTTCATTTGAGATACCAACTCTAATTTTGCGACAAGTAGCAGAACTTCATAAGGGTTAAAAACAACCCATGGACTGTCTATTTCTCCAGGCTGGCAAATACTGGGTACAGAGAATTTTATTAACAGCATTTGTAGGTATCTTCCCATTATGGGAAAGTAAAGAACAGTGTTTCTTAGGTCTGTTCACAAGAGAAGGTTGTTTTCTTTAACAACCACCTGTTCTTAAGTCTAAAGGAACTTTTGGAGAGTAAGGCTTTTGAGCAAGCAATTATACTCCCTGCAGTTCTTTTCGAGATTCATAGTCTGTGTTGTCGTGATTTAGGCCCAGCTGGCAACTAAAGCACCAGGCGGCTGCTCACTCGCTCCTCCCCCAGAGTGTGATGAGGAGGTGGAAATACAAGGAAAGGCTCGTGGTTCAAGACAAGGACAGGGAGGGATCACTTACCAGTTATGGTCACAGGCAAAAGAAACTCAACTTGGTCGAAGTTGAAAAAGAAAAATCAATTTTATTAGTAACCAATAAAATCAGAGTAGGACAATAAGAGACAAAACAAAACAGATCTTATAAACCTTCCTGCCACCCCTTCCTTCTTCCTGGGCTCAGCTTTGCTCCCAGTTTCTTTACTTCCTCTCCTCTAGCAGGGCAGAAGGATGGGGAATCTGGATTGTGGCCAGTCCATCATACTTGTTTCTGCCGCTCCTTCCTCCTCAGGGGGAGAACTCCTCACACTCTGCCCCTGCTCCAGTGTGGTGTCCCTCCCATGGGAGACAGTCCTCCATGAACTTCTCCAGTGTGAGTCTTTCCCACAGGCTGCAGTTTTTCATGAACTGTTCCAGCATGAGTCCCTTCCGTGGGGTGCAATCCTCAGGAGCAGCCTGCTCCAGCCCAGGCTTCCCACAGAGTCATGGGCTTCTGCAGGTGTAGCCACCTGCTCCAGTTTAGGGGCCCTCCTTAGGCTGCAGGGGGGGTCTCTGCTCCCCTATAATGCTCCATGGCTGCAGGGCACAGCCTGCCCTCTCATCATAGGCTTATGGGGAATCTCTGCTCCAGCCCAGCTCCTCCCTGCCTTTCCCCACTGACCTGGGTGTCTGCCTGAGTGTCTCTCTCGCATCCCATTCCTCTTTCCACAGTTTCTATTTCCACTACTGCTTCTCTATTTGCTTTTCCCCTCTTAAATATGTTAGTCACAGAGATGCTGACTGGCTCGGCAGGGGCCATAGGTGGTTCTGACTGTGACTCAGGGAAGATTCTAGCAGCGTCTCACAGGAACCACCCCTGTAGCCCCTCCCCTGCTACCAACACACCTCACCACACCAACCCAATATGTGTTCAAACTGCACAAGGTGCACGTGGTGACTGTCAACCGACCATTCAAGAGCAGTGCTTCTGAGCTCTCATAAGTCAAAACTGGGAAGAAAGGTGAATTGTACAGATAAAGAAGAAATTTAAAAACATCATCTCTGAAGGCCAGAAGGAAGATTCATGAAGGCCACACTTGACTGATATAATTGATGCATCTGCTACAGACTCATGTTTCTCCTGCAAATTGTCTCAGACTAATGCTTACTGAGCATGACTGCCAAAGACCTATCATTTCATCTAAGTCCATGCAGGAACTGTGTGATTAATCTGATTTCTCAGCCTTTAACATTCTCAGATAAACACAGAGCGAAGTTAAACAAGAAGAACATAAAGATGAAAAACATTGAAGTATTTAAAAAGAAAGAAAAGCAGATTGAGTGACTGCATACATTCTGTTCCTAAGTATTAATGAAACTACAAACAGACATCCCTACAACATGTTACTAGAGAACTTTCAAGAGAAAACATGCAGATTACTGCTTTATTTAGTTTGAACGCCTTTGTAATCAGTCTGTGTTTTTATTTTTCCCTCATCTCTGTAATTCTGTATACAGTCAGCCTTCAAATGAGTGTTATGCTTTCCAAAAGATGGATTCACACTGATTTTGGGGAACTTTGGCATCTTTGATTCCACACAAGCTTCATAAACAGTTCTAAAGAAAGTAGAAAACCTTCGAGTTGAACATGACTCCATTGTTGGCTCTCTTATTGCTTGGCTAGAACAGCGTAAGCTTGGAGTAAAGAACAGTTGTGCTCATACCCATTTTTAACATCAGGATGCAGGCTGGTGCCTTGTAAAGCTAAGCTAACATAGTGAAAACTAAACTTGCTTGTTGCTAATGTAAGATGATCACCATTGTTGCTACAGGGAAAAAAAAAAAGTTTTTCTTCACAGAAACAGGGAAAAAGCCTGAAAATGGAGAAAAGAAAGAAAAAAAATTGTAGTCAGGTTTATTCCAAATATCTCAATACCCTGCTCAAATCTGAAAGGATGTTCAAAAGAAAAAATGAAGCTACCTTGTTTTGACCTCTGCAACAAACTGCACAAATGAAGTGCAGGGCAGTCTCCAGTGATACCAGTAAAAATTCTTACATGAGCAAGCAATGCCCAGAGGAAGAACTTAGCTTTTCTAGTCCCTTTCCTGCCTTTCCCTCACTGAGACTTTTCCCAGAAATTTTTTCTCCAATTAAACTCACACTGCATTCAGTGCTTTAGTTCCTTTCAACATATTTGCAGCTCCTTCATGAGTTTTGGAAGGTTTGTTTATTAATTTGTAACTTTTCCTTCTGGTGAAGGCAGCTACAAAAAGTAGACAGTGAGCTGGAAGTAGGGGAACTCTGATTCTGTGATGCAGTGGGATTGTAACTAATTTAAATCCTTACCCCTTCTGGCTTGACCAGTTAATATTTAGGAGGCCTACCAGTACAGGACACAAAGCCAACTTGGATGTAAGAAACACACTACTGGTAATTGCTGGCTGGTTCAGTGGTATGTGGGGGGCTTTTATTTTTACAGCCCCTGGGGATGACAACAGACGATTCTTTATACAATGGCTATTTGTTTCCAAACCAGTTTGAGTTGACAGCATGATTTACATGAACTGTATGCTATGAACCGTTAACCTAACACTGCCAAGTCTACCACTAAACCATGTCCTTAAGTGCCACATGTACCTGTCTTTTAAATATCTCCAGGGATGGTGACTCAACCCCCTCCCTGGACAGCCCGTTCCAGTGCCTGACAACCCTTTAGGTGAACAAATTTTTCATAATATCAATCTAAACCTCCCCTGGCACAACTTGAGGCCATTTCCTTTTGTCCTATCACTTGTCACTTGGGAGAAGAGACCAACACCCACCTCTCTCCAACCTCCTTTCAGGTAGTTATAGAGAGTGATAAGGTCTCCCCTCAGTCTTCTCCTCTTTGGGCTAAACAACCCCCATTCCCTCAGCTGCTCCTCATAGGACTTGCACTCCAGAATCTTCTCCAGCTCTGTTGCCCTTCTCTGGACACACTCCAGCACCTCAATGTCATCGTTGCAGTGAGGGTCCCAAACTGAACACAGGATTCAAGGTGCGGCCTCACCAGTGCCCAGTACAGGGGGTCAATCACTGCCCTGGTCCTGCTGGCTACACTGTTCCTGATGCAGGCCAAGATGCCATTGGCCTTCTTGGACACCTGGGCACACTGCTGGCTCATACGCAGCCGGCTGTCAACCAACACCCCCAGGTCCTTTTCCTCTGGGCATCTTTCCAGCCACTCTTCTTGATGCCTGTAGCATTGCAGGGGGTTGTTGTAACCCAACTTCAGGACCCGGCACTTGGCCTTCTTGAATGTCACAACAAGCTGGCACCAGCTAGTGTTCTCATGCTCTGATCCTGTCTGAGCTGGCTACTTCCCTTAATGACAAAGATGCAGACGGTGTTGGGGAAAAGTTGACCAGTGGTTTGGGTCCAGCAAGAATCATGATTATAATGATAGTCTGCCCAGTTGGCACTAGACTTAGGGTGAACATAAGCTTCACAGTAGTTGGCAGAGGAATGAGGGCTCCTGGCCTGGGGCAGAAAACAGACAGTATAACTATACCCAAAGGAGTCTAGAACATGGTCCCTAGCCTTTAGAAAGGAAAATGTAGTGCTTAACCAGTCAATAACATTGAAGCATTTAAAGTGCAATTAAGTGTTACTTGTCTTAATGAACCAGTCCTCACAGAGTAAGCGCCGAAATCGACAAATGTAATCTTTGGGGAAAGATATAGAAAAGAATAGGCAGTGATGTCTCTAGAGGGAGAAATAATCTACCAAATTTAGGAATCTATTTAATGAAGTTGAGACTTCGATCTGTCATTAGTGCCATGCAAATATACTTTTCACAACCAGTAGGTAGAGAATTTTGACATTTAAGTTTTAAGTTAAATGACTAGAAGAGCTTGGATTTTAATTTAATATCTGAGAAATATGTAAAATATGAAAAGTAAAATATTCTAGAGAAATAAAAATGATTTGGCTTAATTCTTGTTGCACTGAAGTACAGTCATTGGAAAACATGTGTGACAAAGTAACAGACCTCAGAGATAACATTTCCTACCAGCTTGGCTGTAGTGGCACTACAAACCAGTACAATGGAGAATCTGGTCATGATTTTATAGGAAGCATTGCTAAAAAACATTATGATAACCATTTCCTTTTACTTCCTTCCCCAAAAATGATCTTTAACATTCATCTATTGTATTCAATTCATCTATATTGTATGGAATTGTATCAGGGCTAGTTCTTTGTCTTTCAGTATACGCACTTGCCCACACATCAAAAAGGAAATCACTTGAAATCACTTACCCTTGACAGCTTTCATTTCCAGATGATGATTCATGTTCTTTTTCTATGTTACATATACTATACCACCTACTTATCTCAGAATTTAATTTGGACTTCAGATTTTGTTAGATTGCTTTGGAGTGTAAAAATGAATGCCCTTTTACCAGTGGAGGATGTTGTCTTTTGTGGGGTTTTTTTTGGGTTTTTTTTAATATCTTTATGCATTTCCTAATGCAATAAATTAAATACTTAGAGGTATTATTGTGCTTTACGCAAGAACTGACTTGACTTATGATGATATTTATAAAAACTATTATTTTAATAAAAATACTCTTTCTATAGAGACAAAATATAGTTAATAGTATCACTTGTGTTATTTCTTCATGATTTCCGTTGACTGAAGGATATGTATTATAGCAATCTAAAAATCAGATTTATTCAGAAATTAAAATTAAAATCTGGGCTATGTATATGCTTGGGTATCACTAGAATCAGGCTCTGCTATTATTTATACCCGATTATTTTTGCTGGCACTGTGAATAATTTCTGATTTTCACCAGTCTCGGGGAAGAGCCAATTCCTAGCATGACAACTAAGAGAATGAATACCAAAACATTTTCAGACGGGCAGACTCTTATGAAGGAGCTAAAGATGTGCAACCAGGAATAATCATTACAGCAAAATCCCTCACATAATTACAAACTGCTGGAAGCTATTGGAAGCCATTGTAATGTGAAAATATAAACTTGCTGATTGCTAATTATATGGAGACAATGTCAAAGTCAAATAAAATACAACGTAATACTGACAGTACAAAAGATACTTTGAATACTTCAGAATGTAATATTTCCAATTAAGGAAGAAAAAATACACTACGGTGAAAATATTTTGGCATAGGCAATGCAAAACTGGCAAATTAATGTCACAGAGTATTTCTGTTTCTGCTAGTCGTAAAATGTTTGTGTAAAATGCTTTTTTTAAAAAAAAAAGTTTAGCTCCCAGTTCATTAGAGGACTTATATGTCGACTTAGCTTTACTATGTGGTCATTGTAGATTCCATTGTGATCCCACCCACTTATACAGGGAGAGTTTTATGGCTTGCAGCATCTCTTTTTCCCATCCACTTCTAATAGAAAGTTTTATAATAGTTATATTATAAATCTCATTTAAGCAGAGAATTTTGCCATGAATAGGTTTGTTGGTTGGTTGTGGGTTTTTTGGGATTTTTTTGTTTTTCTGTAGAGAAGGGCTTTTTAGTGAGTCAATCAAATAGTCGAGTAATAAGCATTCAGGATCATAAATAAAATAAATTACTTACAGATAAACTTAATTAATCTGTACAACCATATGTGACCTATGAGTAATGTCTGAGACAGCCTATAGAGGTGACATTTACACTGTGATTCCCAGGAAGCCTTCCCCACCCACAGTTCCTTTATGCACTCAAATACTTATTACATGTGAAGTTAAGGTGCAGGTACACAATACCTTCCCCTCATTTCCTCTGGAGGAAACAGGTCCACAGGGCAAGAAGGGAGATGCAGTGTGCAGTAAGAAACTCCTCCTCTCAAGGCAGCTGAGAAACAAGACTGTAGAATCCACTACTGAGTATACTTCTCTTGCCATGAGGGTGCTGCAGCTGTTCCTCATTCAAGAACTTCTCTCGTTATTCAGCTAATATAATAAATAACGTAGTATCACTACCAAACGTTTCGTAGCATATGATGCAAATCTCTCAACCACAAAGATGGAGCAAGTAGCCAAATCTGTGAAAACTAATTTGGATATTTTTAATAATGTCTTACAACTCCTTGATAAATTAAGCAGAAAAGCATAGCTATAGATCTCCCTGTACTTATCTCAGCCCACAAACCTTTATTACTATAGAAGATCTCCCTGTCCTTATCTCAGCCCACAAACCTTTATTTTCTCTCCTCTCTCCAGCTGAGGAGAAGTGATAGAGCACCTTTGGTGGGTACCTGGTATCCAGACAGGGTCAACCCACCTCATCGTAAAACTGACAGTATAGATATTCTGCCAGTTCAAACATAAATATGATTCTCTCAGTCTTGGGCCCTTTGGATTCTATCCTCCCTCAGTTTCCAATTAAAAGCTGGGCTTTGTAGCAGGCCCAGCAAGTTCTGTACCTCAGAAAAAGAAAAACATTTCCCCCAAGAAGTAGTGAGTTCTGTCTGACATCTAGTATTCTTTTCAAAAGAGGAGGCAAGTTTTTGCCTTTGTAAGCTGTCAAGATTAGAGAACTAAAGGTTTGCTGTTTCAGATCCCTTGTTTGGTTTCTAAAACTCCACACAAAATACCCTGATGTTAGATTATCTTTGAAATGGATAGGATGGGGAGTGATATAGGGGCTTGCTGGGTACCTGTCATCTAGCCAAGCCCAACCCACCACAGTAATATAAGGAAAATGCTTCTTTTCTTTGTGGTGTGTTTTTCGTTTTTCCTTTTTTAACATAATGCAACAACTCGGTCCCTCTTTGATACATATGTTGCATCTATTCTGTATCTCTTATGTCAAGTCTACCATGCTGCTATTCTGTGTCCCCTTCATAAAAGAAAGCATTTGGGAAAAGAGTTATCAAATAAAAAATAAACTTAAAACTTCTTTGAAAAGCTATCTGAAAAATAGTAAATATTTACTTTTTCATTGGTTGTGGGTTTTTTTTTTTGGTGTTGGTTGGTTTGTGAAATCAATTTTAAAATTGTATTTTAAAAACTGAAATCACATCATGGAGAACAGACAGACCACAAAATATTCTACAGGATAGGAGTATTTCCTGACAAGGATTAATGAAGCACTGAGGAATGCTAGTGTTTAGTTTGTATTATGCAAGCATTATGTAATGTATGTGAAAGAGTATTGTCACCATAAAAGCATGTAAGACTCATTTTTAGAGAATTAGCAAGGAACATAGAATAATTTTTTCATGGCTGTGGAATTTTGTTCTGCTGCTTACAGATCTCAGACGTGCTTTTCATTTTCATAGTCAAATCCACCTCAAGTTCTGTGAATTCTCCACAAATGTTGCTGGTTGAATAGTGGAAGTATTTGTGAACTTGTTTCTCAGTTTGAAAACAGATTTTGAGGTACATGTGTTTTACAGACTGTGTACTCAACCAATGGGAAGTCAAGCTTTATTGGGAAAAGTGAATGTTGTTGGCTTTGTACTATACTTTTTTGCATTTCCACATGGCATGGAAATAACATTATAGAGGTACCAAGAACTAATCATTTTCCTTTCTTCTCTCTGTAGTTTGTTGCTCAGCCCAACTGCCAGCAGCTGCTTGCGTCCCGATGGTATGATGAGTTCCCTGGATGGAGGAGGCGACACTGGGCTGTGAAGATGTTGACATGTGTTGTGATAGGACTTCTATTCCCAGTCTTCTCTGTGTGCTACCTGATAGCTCCCAAAAGCCCACTGGGGCTGTTCATCAGAAAGCCATTTATCAAATTTATCTGCCATACTGCATCCTACTTGACTTTTCTGTTCCTGCTGTTGCTTGCCTCTCAACACATCGACAGGTCAGACTTGAGCATGCAGGGACCCCCACCAACCATCGTCGAGTGGATGATATTACCGTGGGTCCTGGGTAAATGTATTACTAAAGAAAATACAGTGAAAAGTGTGTTGACACTGTGGTTTTCCCAAGCATTCCTGAGGCCGAAAGATACAGTAGAGTTCTGTCATGAATGGTTGACCTACCAAAACAGGCAAATGGTCCATCTCCTCCAATACCTAGCAAGAGTAATAACTCGCAAAGAGTTTAAAAGTCCAGAGTGTTACCACCTAATATGTTACAGTGAGAGAAAACAAAAGATAGAAGGGGTTCTTTCCTGTGATTAAGCAGTGCCCTGAAACATACACATTGATATTCTTTTTACTATCTTTTTTTTTCCAGGACAGAAATTGTTCTGTTTCTTCTAAGTGCCCATTTTTTCTCTTTGTAAGTCTACTTATGAATAAGTAGACCTTTGCTCTTTGCCCCGGTAATTATTTTTCATGTATTAAAATGAGGCACAGTGTCATTTCTGGAGTGTCATCACTAATCTTAGTTACCTAAAGTATGATTCTTTCTGATATGACAGACCCACCTATTGCAAATAGTGCTGACCAGCATTTTCAAGTGAGTGTTTGCATTAAAATGCACATGCAGAGTATTTTTTTCTGTCCAAAGCCACTGATGAGAACTTGTCACTCAACTTCAAACAAAATACATCAGAAGGAATAAGAAAATTCCCTAGCATTTTTTAAAAAGGGGGTAGGGGGATGGGGAAGATTATCACCTTGTCTTGATAGTTTAAAATAAAAATTTCAGTCTGGGGTTACTGAAAGCCTACTATGTGTGTGCCATGTCAGCCTTAAATTTATTCCTGTGTGATTGATCAATCCTATTGGATTGGGCTATTCTAGGTTCTCCCTATGTTTGCATGTCTCCCCTGCTAGATGGTTTCTCTCCTGGTGTGCCATGGTCTCTCTTTGTTGCTTATCTTAGGAGCCAAGACAAGTTGGACCAGGTCAGGCTAAATATACTTGGTTGTGACTGAAATGAAATTGTAGAAGGAGGGACTTAGTAGTCTTAACTGCAAGAACTGAAGTTTATCTTCATTTAAGTGACCATCACATAGGCAAGTTCATGCAGAAAATTTTCTGAAATGTTTTGGTGGAGTTTTGATACTGTTACCTCTCTCAGAGCTTGCCATTTAAGATGCTGTTTCTCCTCACTTTCAGAATTTTTCCCAAACACTCATCTTTCTTTAGAGCAACCAAACTGACAAGGCTTTTGTCATAATTTATCATAGATAGTTAACAATGCAGTGTTGAATGTGTAATACTCTATTTGGCAGTGCCTGATAGTCCAGAGAAAAATGAGCCAGTGTCTTTTCTCTGTATGTTCCTCGGTATAGCATTGCAGGAAGGAGGAGGCAGGGCTACATCTGTCTTTCACTTAAGCAAACAAGCCTGCAAGACTGAAAATCCTGTGTACGTGTCAGGAACCTCTGAGAAGGACCTACCTTCCATAGATGAACTGCTTTCTGAGATAACTCCGTGATAGCACAGCGTAACACAGTCCTCACCACCAGCCTTCCCTGTAAGGTGTGTTGTTCTTCACTGGGTAAATATTGCTACTAACATTTTAAAAAGCCTGTATCTAGTATTGTTGCAAAGGAGTTAATCAGTCTGGCAGGCTGCTTAGAATGACATTTCCTATAGGGAAGTCAGACTAACTTCAGTGGGTGAGATTCACATTTAAATATATAAAAAAATAAATCCTCCAGTAAAATTTCTCAGTTTTGTATCATCAAGAAATAAGAAACCAATATAAAACTCATTAGTTTCATACATTACTTCCTCAGAAATAAATTCTACGATGCTGGGAAAGAGGAGAAGACTCTTCTCCACTTTCCCATGCCCAGAGGAGATAGTAGTAGTAACTATTTTGTCCAGCCTTCCAAAATAGCAGGTGGTCAGTGTCTGTCCCCCTTTCACAGTATCCTGAGGCTGAAGGATAATAAGAACAAATTAATAACTGATGCATAGACCTTGATACACCAAAGTCGCTTTTTTAATGAATCTATCTTTTTAAAGAAAGAAACTAGACCGCAGAGAAAAGGGCAGAATTTGAGAAGGGATAGGGATAGTTTCAGTTAAAGGCAGATCTAAAATTTTGATCACCAATTCCTCTCCCATAATAGTGCAGTGGGAAGAGGAATAACCTCCATTACCCTCAACCTCTGGCACTGTTGTTTTCTTAGGAAAGGCTTTAAGTAACTCATCATCCCAAAGCACTTGTTTGAAGAAGCCATTAACCTTGAGAATTATGACTATCAAGATGACTATCATTTCTAAAAGCAGCACTGATATTTGCAGTACAGGCTCATATGGTCAGATTATGCCAGTACTGCCTGTGCTGAATAAGCCCTTCCTCTGCAAGCAGTACAGGTCAAGTCAAGGGAACTGCTTGCATAAACAACATTCATGAGCATGAGTAAAGATCAATAGTCAGATACCATATGGTCAAATAGCTTGTGGTTAATATAAACTGTAATTTTCAGAGAAACTGTGCCTTCCAAAATCTCTGCATCTAAATCAGTGTGTTTTACATACTGATTTCTAGCAGTTTCTAACTAGTGATTTCCTGTAGGTCCAGTTTCTCATTTGCTGGGTTAAGCATTCAGACTTAGGTTGCTGCAGTGCCTTAGCCCACCCAAATAATAAGACCCCAGATTCACTCATCATAATCTCAGGCAATTCATTAAGTTTCCTCTGTCATTGAAGGAGATAGATACACATCTTCATAGGACACTTCAGCTCAGAGTGTGTGATGAACGTGTCTATTTCAGCTTTTTTGGGTTTTATAATTTTTTTTTAAAGGAATAAATCTCAGCCAAAACTTGCTGTTTTCATAATCACATATATGCAAACTGTGGGCTAGTCATCCTCTTTATTATGTCCTTATCAATAAGCTAAATTTAGTTTCCAGGTCAAAATTTAGTCTGTCATCTCATCTCTTCATACTACATAGTTAGGTAGAATCCTTAAAAAGAGTAAATGCAGCACTCTTGAATTACACAAGGGAGTCTAAATCTGAGGTACATAGATATATCTTTGCATTTTCTGGATGTAGACAAAAAATGTTGAAGACAGACAAAACTAATGTGACTCTTGGGTTATGGTTTTTCTCTGAAATTGGAAACATGACCAAGTAAACCCTTCTCCCAAAGTAAAGGTTATTCTGGAGCAGCTGCAGCATGTCAAAACTATTAAAATTTTAAACAATAGAACCCTTTGTTTGTCTCTGTCTTAATTCAAATAGTGCTGCATGTAATTTGAATTTTAATAGCTACCTCCCTTATAAAGAAGAGAGGAAGAGAAGCTCTACTTTCCAGGCTTCTCATCAACATGAATTTCAGTATACATATATTTCATAGAAATTTTCAAGAATTTTCAAGATTGTCCATAGTGATCTAAGCTCTCCAATGATCAAACAGCAATTAGCATTTGCCTACTACTATGTAATAGAAGGCTGAATGTGCATAATTAGCAAATATTAAAAGTGTCACTAGAGTAGGAGGCTCAGAAGAAAAGCTTGTATTGGGCTACATTTCCATGGAGACTATCAATTTTACATTTAAAAAGTCTCTTAAGGAAACTTCTGCATTAATATTGTCTTTTACGTGATTAAATGATTACACAAGATGTGTTACAAAATGTGAGGATTATGCGTGGAACAATAAGTCAGTATAACAAGGGTGATGTTATAACTTTAAGAAGTAGTTGGGGAAAAAACCTCTCAGTAGAAAAAGTCAGAATCTCCTGTCCTTAGATCTAAACATATAAGAAACAAGCTTTTGCTGATAAGGAAAATTAATTTAGCTGTTGATTCAGATCTCCCAAGCATACCAGATGCTTCACGCTACAGAAACACAGACCTGTTCCCTATACTTGAGGATCTGTCACCAGTAAAAATGTAGAGGAAAAACAAGAAACTCACCTTGTGAAAAAAAGTGAGGAAGAACAGTATTGTCCATCATCAAATTCCCCACCCAGTTGCTGAATGGCCTCTGAGCATGACTACAGTGATGCAAAAGGGAAATCAAATAAGACTCAGCTTCACCCTCTGTGTGCCTTGACTGCAGCTCATGTAAGGATCATATTGATCCCTGTGCATTCTCCGTACCTGTTCTGCTCTGAACGCTAGCTCCCAACCTAACAGTGACCGTGCTAAATGTTCTCAGACTGGGCATTAGGCTCACCAGGGAATGGTGCAAAATTCAGAGGAGAAAGCCAACAACCAGACAAACTTGGTGCTTGGTAGATGTGGTTAAAATGCTCCCTGCCAGTTTTTCAGGGTGGCTGCAGCAAAAGAACATATTTTAGGCAAATTTGTTTTCATGAGTTTTTTGCTCTTTTATGGACATCTTTAAACGTTCATCATAATTATGTTGTTCAGAATAGTGCCTGAAGCAGGAACGCAGCCTTACTGCATCTCTTTAACAATGTGTTCCCCATCCTATTGTATGATTTATACTACTGGGGTATGTTAATCTATAGAGAATGTGAATGTTGGGAACTGTGCGAACTGCAGATATTTGTGGTCAGAAAATTGCTGCTAAGATGTATGGGAGTGTACAGATTTGTCAGTACTTAGTACAATGTACATCCAAACTGATGGCACAGCAGGACACTTCAGATGAAGTGATCATAGAGATGGTGAGTACACTGTGCATCATCTTCTAAATTTGGTCAAGAAAGGGTTGTGTAAAAAATGAAACAGTACAAATTGGCGTGTTCCAGGGAGCAGTTAGAAAGGATAACATGAACAGCAAGATGAAACAGTACATAACCAGTAGTGACAGATAAAGTGCAGAAAAGGAAAATAATTCCAGACAAAGCTGGAACACAAATTAAGTCAGAAAGAAGGATAATGCACATAATGAACACTCAAGGCCTTTTAGTCCAAACTACTGCTCAACACAGACTATCTACAAAGATAGACCAGATTTCTCAGGTCCTTGTCCAGTCAAATCTCTACTTTCTCCAAGGTTGGATATTCCACCACGTCTCTTGCAACCTGTGACTGTGTCTAGCCACTAGTGAGCTTTTTTCCTGTTATCAGATGGAATATCCCCTGGCACAAAGGACAACCATTACCTCTTGTCCTTCCAATGTGCACCTCTAGGACAAGTCACCTCTAATTATTCATAAGTAGCAATTTCATTAGTGGATTACAGCAGTAATAAGATTAACATTTTCTATGCAGATAATTTTAGTTTATTGTTTGGTTGTTGGTGGTGTTGGCTGATATGTGTCTTTGTTTGTTTAAGACAATCTAGAATAGTGTTGCCATTTCCAAAACTGAGGCCAAAGAAAAATGCCTTATTTTGAGTATGATAAAAAAGTCAGGAGATTTTTCCTTTGGGAAAACACTTTCAATGGTGCCATGACTACCAGTTAAATATGGGTAGCCATGTGTATTTTTTTACTATTCTAGTAAAAATTTATCCTAAATTTGTGAAGCCTATGTAAATGTGTCTTCCATCTAAAATGGAGCTGACTGTGCTTTGGTTCCTGAATCCCATCCATAGTGTCAAAACATCCATAATCAGTGAATCCTAGTCACAGTGGCAGAGATAGATGTGATCTCTGGACAAGGATATCACTGCACTTAAAACCCAAGAACTTCAACTCCTTTTCCTAAGCATTCAGAATCAGCTGCAGTTTAAGCTAGATGGAGCAGTGCTCTGCCTAGCTTTAATGGCCTTTTGCAGTGTCTAGAGTACAAAAAATAAAGTGAGTTCTCCTCCTTAACGATTCTGTCTTAATGTTCATTTTACATACACTTTTATTAGCTGTGGAAAACTTCCCTCTCACAGGCAATGCCTTAGAGCTGCAAACAAGGGCTCTGCTTTTACAAGATGTATAGATTAATCACATATAGACAAGTATTCAGAGCAATCAGATGTTTTCTTATAATCACAATATTTTGGTGATAGAAGCAGGTTTTGGCAGGGTCCTGAGATACTCTGTGGACTTCAGTCATGTTTTCAATTGGGAACCATTGTGCTTGCTCATCTAGTATTCAAATATTTCACATTTTAATTTTAAAATCATATAGATTGAGGATAAAAAAAACCCCAGAAAAGTCCTGAAGTGTGTGTGCAAAGGCTTTGGTGCCTTTGCTTCCGAGTAGGGGCCGTTAGTAAGGAGGTTAAAGGCATCTGTTGTTTTTTTTTTGTCTTCTTTAATTCTTTCTCCTTAAGTTTCCCTTTCTCCCATTTTTAGTAGGAGGGGTGAATGTTTCACCCCCATACTGTTATTCCTGCCCTAGTACTCTCCTGGGACAGAGGTTCAGTCTTCCCTCAGGCTGAGAAAAGGTACATTTCCTGAATTTTAGCCATAAAGCTGCAGTGCCAAGCATTCATGCTACTTTGGGGGAACATAGTTTAAGGATTTCAGGAAAGGAAGATGTTGGACACTGAAACTCAGACTCGTGTAGACATCCAACTGAAGCCCTGAGAGTGATGAGAATGTCTAAGTGCTGGTGAGACACAATGTTTGAGACTCATTCCTTTTCCCAATTCCTGAAAAAAAGCTCTCTTAGTACTTAGCAGTCATAAGCTGTGGTCCTTAGCTAGTTGCTTGAAACTCATAGTGAGCATAAAATGTAATTTGTGACAAATTTAGGTCTCTTTCATGGTGAATTTTACTTTCAGTACTGTGTACTTAATTTAGACATTGAATCACAGAATATTTCAATGACTAAACCCCTTCATGAGACTGGGATTCCAAATTTAAAGTTTAGATCCTCAGTAAGGAGATGTTCAAATCCTTACATGCCCATTAATAGGAGAGAATGGGATGAGCAGTTTCCTACATCCCTAAATAACCACTTCTGGCCTTGCCTAGAGCCACACATATGATGCCCATCTGGTCTGTGCAGGACTCTGAGAGCTTTTGAGCAATGCTTATATGCCTTTCTGTGTTTCATAGGCAAGCTATACTTTCCGTTACTCTGCCTGCATCCCTTGTATCCTTATGTGGATCTAAGCCTTGTGAATACTTAAAAACTCTATTTCTTACTATTAACTACCTGATGAGAATATCTTCATTGTATTATTCTAGCACCACCGAGACAATGTAGCAAGTTCTGGCAAAGATAAGGAATATGCAGGTGTTTGGAGATACAACACTTCCATGAATATTAGATTGCAGTAGCATACACATTGGATACATACTGCTTTATAAATTAGGGCTGTCTATGATAATAGTTAGGATATAAGCCTAAATTTTTTGAAAGCGCAAAACTATTTTCTGTATTAAATCAGTTTTGATAAATACATGTGATAAACAGTTTCAATGAAGCCTTGGATATTAAAGGATAATGAATAAAACGGTATGCCCCACTCATCATGTAAATCTGTTGAGCTTATTAGAGATCTACATGCAGTAAAAGAGGGTATACCTTTTCTTTGAAGACATTTATAGACTCCTATGCAAAAGTACCTGAGAGAACAGGCCAATACTTTTGGCTGGCTAAACTTCTGACTGCAACATTATTGTAGAGCAGAGTTCTACAAAGCTCTATAAAAGCAGAAATGTGCAGAATTCTGTACTCTATCTCCATATTTAGGTACCTGTCCACAGTCCCTTCAAACTTAGGCATTTAGCATACTTGGTTGTTATGAATTAGGGGATTAAATCAAAGTTAAGAAGTGGGCACTCAGGTGTCTACAAAGAGTCATTGGTCTCATTTTGAAGTCTGATATACTCACAGAGAGGTTGTACCTGTGCTAAATACTCTACAGGAAACCTGTACCTTTTTTGGCAATGGATGGGGTGCACAGTTTAGATACACAGGGAATCTATGATGGCGCTAGACACTTCTGTTTAAGCACTTGATACATTCCAAAAATTCATTATCTTACATGTTCCTCTATATTATGACAACCACACCATCACTATCTATAGTCTACTGTTGTGGAAAGCTTAGGTACATGAACCTGAAATGGTTTGGATGAGCATCTTTGATTAATTGGAACTTTAGTAACCCCACTAGCCAACTCATATTGAATGTTACAGTCAATCCAGGGTTACAATTTATTTTTGCATAGACTCCAGGGCATGAAACATTTTCTCTTGTCTTATATTCCTATTCTTTACCGAAACCTGCTTTACAGAGAGGAAAAAAAAAAAAAAGAAACAGGGCCAATAATGTTAAGATAGATGTAATATGTTAAATCTCCTTTAATCTTCCACTGATAATGAGCTACAATTAATTTGCATTTCAGAACAATTTGCAAAGGAAATTCAAGTCTACTTAAAAAAATTAACTCTAATTACATATGTTTGCTTTTGACATTTCTAGGAGTACTGTGAAAGTCAGGCTTCTTGCTATTCAAGTTATGAAAGAAACTTCATGGTCGAAAGACACTGGCTACTGTCCCTTCTAAAGCAAATGAGTTAAGGAAATAACTATTCCGCTTATATGGATGCCTTACTGCGTAAATACTCATGCAACTGAACAATCTGATGTTACTGGAATAGGTGGTGAAACTAAGACATAAATATTTGCGGAGTTGTTCAATGCTGATTGTCCAAGCTGATTGCACCTGCTATTCCACAGTGGGTGACATACATATATGTAACACCATAATTCATAATGCCATGCCTAGACCAGATTAATTTGCAGCTGATCCCTGTTTCTTAGAAATTATACTTTTCCTTGAACACAAGAGTAAATGCACTGCCGGTACATAATCAGCACTAGATGCTCCTAGCTCTGATATAGTTCATCCAAAAAGCTTGAATGCTCCATAATCCTTGTATTGTTCATTACCTTTTCACTGCACTCCAGAGACATTATTAAACTCATCTTCACTGCTTCTGTGGGGGAAGGAATTAAATTCAACTGTACAGATAAGAAAGTGAACCCAAAGTGTGAATTGAGGTTAGATATTAAGTATTCCCAGTGTTGAGTTCTGTGTACAGATAATTTAAACCAGCAGCTCCCAGACTCAGTTTTCTGAGTTTAACTGTCCTGGGAAGAGAGCTGGGATATAAATGGTGCCTCTGGCCACGTCATTCCCCACTCTTTGCCTGACCTGACACTGGACCCAGACACTGCACGGTTGTTTCCCTCCCAAACACCCATTTTCTCCAGGGGAAAGCAGAAGGTATGGTTTTGGTTTTGTGCATGTTCCTTTGAAATAGCTGTATTCTGTTAACAAAATGTGCCCCAAAGATTGGGAGTCCCTGAATCTTGCCAGGATGCCTCTCTGTTCTTCATGTACCTTCAGCAGAGATCAGTTTATCAGCCCAGATGTAAAACTGAAGAGGTATTTCAGAACTTATCATTGCTCACTGAATTCCCTGGAATGACTTTCCTCTACTTCAGAGAGCTCTAAATCATTAACAGCTTGTCTCACTTCTTATATCGGTGAAAAACACTAGATTGCATAGTAGAGCAAAGTTGAGTTTGTCAGTTAAATGGTTTCACAGCCCAGTGAAAATATGTTCTCCAAGAAACATACTAAAAGGTTGTTGTTGAACTTGGCATGCAGAGATTGACCCTGAGGAACCTCTTGCTTCCCATCACTTAATGGTAAGGAACAAAAATAGCACAGAGCAACCAACCTTTTGTGGGAAAGGTAAGGACAAAATTAGCTGGGGATTCACAGATCTTTTAAAAATAAGAAATAGTTCAGGGTACTGTCTTTCATATCTTTGAAAAACCTTAATTTTATTATTTACAGTGAGACTTTAAGCATGATTATAAACTACAAAAGTTAGTGTTGTGGAGATGGCATAATATTTTTGTGAATTTGCACAGCTAATGGAAAATGTATTTGATTTTTGTAATTGCTCAGGATTCAGTAAGGAAGTTAGACAAGGTATATCTAGGATTTTTTGTCTTAGAACTTAATACATCTTTGAATGGATTTTATAAAGGAATTTGTTTGTTTGTTTGTTTTTGTTTATTTTGCATGGGCATGAGAGACATGTTCCTTAGGTGTAAAATCAGAGGAAGGTGTGAATTGATGATGAGATCACTCAGGATAGATCCAGAATTTTTACCGTCTGAAACTCATCTGCCAGCCTGCACAAAATCTTATTATGTCTAACCCAAGTCTTTATCCAAAGGGACAGAGAACATTCATAATAGTATTGAGCTGTTGCCATGCTTAAAGTTTCAAGGTGTGAGTGTGCAAACTGAGTCTTACATTATGAACAGAAAAGTAAGTTCATATTTTTAAAAAGGTATTTGTGTCTAATGTCCAAAGATTTCAAAACTGGAAATATAGCTTCGAAATCTGTCTATAGATAAATGTGTAAAATAAAAGCTAGTCTTATTAGTGTTTATGTATTAATGTATCTACATATACAAAAATCTGCAGATTTAGCATACGTATTATGTGGTAGCCATTACTCAGTCAATATGTAGTGTTTATTTCAGAAGAGAGAACTTCTTTCATTAATGTTCAGAAAAGTTTATTGCAGACAGAAAATACATTTAGCACACAAATTCTGTTGTTTTTTCCATATTTATTTCACCTGATCTATTTTAGCTTCTTTCTTGCCTCAGGCAAACTGGGCTTCAGTCAAATGGTTGCACTGATCAGTTTGCATATATAATACTTCACAGTGCTATGCAAAACCTCTCCATAGTCTCTGTCATTCCTAGGGCCTCATGGGGTCTGTGAGATTCTTGACCTGAATTTATGTCTATTTTCTCCCATTAAAACCACAGGGTGTTTAATGAAATTTGTTTCTATCACCTCAGCCTGTTTCAAACTATCCATGCTGTTACTTCTCTTTTACTGCTCTAGTATCTAGTTATAAACAATGCAACAAATGCTTGAAGTCTCGCCTTCAACTTTTCAATTATAAGTCCTTGATTAATGAGGTGGAAGAGCTGCATAATGTTGATAATTTCCTTTCAAGTGGCAATAAATGATAAAAGCATGTTGATGGGGAACGGATGGGTGAGGGTATAAGAGGCAGGTGTGAGATCTAGCTGGTGTGAAGAGATAGGAAGGACACAGTTGGAGCAAAGAGACCACCACAATATAGCAAAGATTATCCATCTAAAACTGTGAAATCTGCTCTGGGTGGAATTATTTCAGATAAATAGAGGCACCTGGAAGTTAGACATCTGTTTTAATTCAGCCTTATTCTCCATGGCTCCCTTTTCAGTCAATGTGAAGATTGAGCCACCTGCAGGTGACAGGATTAAAGCCTTGGAAATGCTTGTTTCCTCCCAGGGAAGTAGAAAGAGCTTTGGCCAATGAACTTGTCCCCAGCCTGAGTATCTGAAGGCTCTTGCTTTTATATCTACTCCTTGTATTTGACTGGTTGCTCTTAGCAGTTTTTCCCCAGTATCTATGTACAGTCTGGTGATGTTCACTCTTCTTTGTTCAGATGTCATCTCTCTTGGTGCTGAACACATAGCTCTGACATGAGCTCTGTCACCATGTGATAACAGTGCTTTGGCACATTAATAACTAGACAATACCTGGGCTCTAGATCTCTTTCCTATCAGTAACAAAGCACCCATAAGACAGGCTTGTCACTGCATGTCTTCTATCATGTCAGATTGTATATTGGAATTGTCCAAAAGACTCCTTAGATAATAAAGTCAGGTTGTGTCCAGTCTTCTAAATAGAAAAGGTAAGTGTGTGCCCTAAACTCTGGAGGTATTTTCTTCTTTTAAAAAATACATAAATTTTCCTAGCCTTTTCCTGATTCTCCCAATGAATATAACAGAACAAAATTGTCATATTATATTAGACCCTGTGAAGATAAGTGCTGACTGACTTCTCCTCCCCGACCCTTCCTTCTTGCAAAAAAATATAGTTATGATCCTCAGCAAGATTTCAAGACCACTGGCTACATGAACATAAATTAACCCTAAAAAGCACAACTTGGAATCCCTGAGGTTCATTGCTCAGAGTATCTCCATCATCTAGGCCTTAAGGAGTCTTCCACTTTACAGAAAGGCTTCAGGATTTCCGAGGGTTCTTTTCTACGACAAGCCTTCAGGCACACCTGGGAGAATTTAGAGAACTCCAGAGTTTCCAGTTCTTCCACCATTCATTGTTATAATTGAGCACCCCTCAGGATAACTAGCCATAGAGACTTTGTACTTCCAAAGACTCTGATCACAGCTTTCATAGTGATATTGCCCTGGAGTTTTGGATTTTGGCAATCGACTTTAGGATTTTGTACCTTCAAAGATTTTTCCTTCAAAAAGACTTGTCTGGGAAGCTCTACTCTGCATGCATGGATTGTGTCTGTCAAAAACATAGCATCCATCAGTCAGCCTTGCTTCAAATCCCATACGAGCTCAGTAACTGTATATATGGAATTTTGTACTTAGATGCTTTGTCTGGCAAAGACTAAACTATCATATCTCCAGTACAACCAGCAAAAATGTACGATGTCCAGTTTTCCATAATCATTTGTTTGAAAAAAACAGGCCCTGCATCAGGGTGAACATAAGAGTTATCTTGAACCAAGAAAAAAATTTAGAACTACCACAATGTCAAAGTATACTCAAACTTTCAGCTGCCTAACAACTTCACCATTACTGGTAGTTTGGATTAGTTGTATTTCTAATTCAAAATGACCCTATATACAATAGACATATTCTTCCACTGTTCTATAGTAGGTCAGTAATTCTCTCTATTAGTGTCAACTTTACACTTTTGTTTTCTGATAAGCTTGGAAGAACAGTCTGGGGTTTCACTTACAAAACAGATCAAATCCAGGAGCATTAGTCAGCATTTCTTTTACAATCTGTACATAGTTCTATTATATTTTAGGCAGCGCTATTGAAGCATATGATGCTGAGCAACAGTCTTACAGAGAACAGCCTTGTTTCATTTGTGTCCGTTCATGTCTTTGGCTGGTTGTGAATCATGGAATATCTCAGCAGTAGACATTAATGAATCTACACCCTCTCTCTTAAAAATTCATATTACTAATCATCCTGACCTATTTCTGCTCTGTTTGAAAGCATATTTTAAAGAGAATGCTTAACTGGCATGAATTACACAAAAGTTTACTTAATTCTATGAATCCTTACTGATTTCTGTAAAGCCTTTTTATTTTCTATCAATGCAACTGTCTACTTTCTGTGCCAAAGCAGTCTTCCCAGTGTTAAGATCCTGGGGCTACATCTGTATTACTAAATAAAAAAAGACCAAGGAACTGTTCTCTAACACTGAGGCTTAGGGGCCATATCTGTATTACACAGCTTTTGGCTCCAGGTCTCCTCTGAGCCTGGAGCCAGGTCTCCTCAGGCTCCTGAAGCACAATAGTTATTTTTATGTGCCATTCTGCTACTGGAGCAGGGCTAATTCAGAGCAGTGTCTGAAATTTGAGGGTTATATTGCAGCCCACAACACAGCTGCTCGTATGACCTGATGAAGTTTAATATGTTATGCTTAAAAGGTAGTGGAAGAGGAAGCAGGGATATTTGAAAGTACATTTACTGTATGTTGAAGGTTGGAGAGGACTGTGGAGGGAAGGGGTGCAGACCTGCTGTTCATCATGTTCATACTGTGTGTCAGGTGTGACCAGCTCTTTGAAAAGTAAATGGTTTTCATGGCATTTAGAACCTGCCAGGTAGCCCTGTGAAGGTGTGATGGCACTTAGAATCATAGAATCACGTAGGTTCGAAAAGACCTTTAAGATGATTGAGTCCAACCATTAACCTAACGCTGCCAATGCCACCACTAAACCATGTCCCTAAGCACCAGATCTAAATGTATCCATCTAAATGTTGGCCTCTACAAAATTGTTCAAGATTTTCTAAAGGAACATGTAATAAGCAGGTGGAGGAAAGCCATGTTGAATTAACTGTATCTCAACATCCATATGTGAGAGACTGGTCTATTTTGTAGTGAATTTTATCCCTTTAATGAGCTCAAAAGTAATAAATTCCTGTAAGAAATTAATGAATTGTGAAAAATTAAAAGCTCTGTTGGTATTGTTATTAAAAAAACTTCTGTAGATTATAATACGAAATATGTATCGAAATGTTCCATGTTGGTCTGTCATACTATATTATACAATAATGGCGAGTAGCTTCTTTGGAGAAGTTTTAATATTTGTTGCACTAGCGTCCACACAGTTGTCTCTGGAGCTGTTGAACCAAGTTCATGTCAGACAACTTGCAAAATTTCCCATTGGGATTGAATATTCCTGTACCACTTTGTGTCCAGTGCAATGTGTGCTCTGCACACCTGAACACAGATTCTATTCCTTCATGTCCCAAAGACAGGAATCAACAAAGAATATTCTGCTGGAGACACTACTCTTTCCTAGGAACAAGGGACACTTCAGTTCAGCACTCACAACAATAGAAATTATCCTCCTTATTGTGTGGGTTCCAACTGAAATAAATTAATGTGCTGGATTGACTCCCACAGACATAAATTTTCCAGTTTGGATTATATTGCAGCAGATACCAAAGACATACTTGGCAGTGGTGACTGGTTTTAAGAGCCTTTTTACACTTATTAGGATACGATGGGAAATGAGATTGAAGAAAGACAAAGAAATTGCCCTTGTATAAGCAGATGATTTTTTTGTTTGTTTGTTTTGCCTGACAAAGTAATTCTGGAAACATTAATGGGAAGACAAAATTTCACCTAACTAGATGTGCAATTTGGAGCATTTATCCCCCTTCCTTTTGTAATTAATGTAAGGACAATCAATCCATTGTGAGATAAGTGTCTATAATAGTCACAGCTTTTTTATTTAATATTCATGCTTAATGAATTATGTTCTATTTACAGGTTTTATCTGGGGTGAAATTAAACAGATGTGGGATGGTGGACTACAGGACTACATTCATGACTGGTGGAACCTCATGGATTTTGTAATGAACTCCTTGTACTTAGCAACAATATCTTTGAAAATTGTTGCATTTTCAAAGGTAAACTTTTTTTAAAAATCAGCAAAATATTTAAGATAAACTAGGCTTCTTCAAACTTTCTTTTGTATTTGGAGATTCTCAGGCTTAGCAATGCGAGAGATGTGTCATGGGCTCTTTCAATCTTCTGCAGCTATGACAAGAAGCTAGACCATGATAAGAGGTCACCTTCACCATCACAAAACATTGTGATTTATACTTTTTTCCTTCTTGGCTGAGAGAATCTTTTGTTATTTGATTCTGAACAAACATACTGTCATTTTTTTGGAAAAGGAAAATCACTGCTAATATTTAATAATTTTTGCACAAAAATATGTTTTCTGTTACTCTTTGTCTATTTTTCTGTAAGAAATTATTGCCTCTAAGACAATTTTATGCACCATGCAAAACTTCTGGACAAGTCTACTAGAAAAATATTTACTCAAAATTAGAGGGGGAAAAAAAAAGCTAAAGAGCAAAGTTTTAATTTATTTTCAAAATTTATTATAAGTACAACATGAAGGGGGTAAAATGGTCCCTTGAGGCTGCATATGTTCCTCTTCTCATCCTTTTCATGGACATTTTATAAGTAAAATATCTTCCAGCAAACCAGCCCTTCTTCCCAAAACCATAGAACATGTTGGATTTTGTATGTATTCAACATGAATCCATAATATGATAGAAGTGCCTCATAAAATGAAATATTTTCATTAAAAAAAGTTCTCAAACACAAGAAGACCACATCTGAATGGAAATGAATGAATTTTTTAGCATCTGTCATGGAGCTCTTATCACATTCAAGTAAAGAAGATAAGCCCGTTTTTACTGGCCACTCTGATCAGCATTTTATTTTAGCTGTTTCAAGTTCCCTGCCACCAGCTACCCTGTGCACATAGAAGGAGAGTCCCTCCTCTGCCAAGATCCTTTAGGCTGGGAACAGAAGACAACTGTCAAGTAGCTGGTTACAGCTCCCTATCCTCAAACAGCAGCTGTTCCTGCTGTAGCCCTGCCATAAGTATAGAGGAACACAAGAACCTCTGATTTATATCATCTTGTGTCTATTCACAAGGGTCCACGTGTCAGACGATCAGGAGCAGGGAGGAGCAAAGACCTGTGGTCTGCTGACACATCAGCCTCCTCCTGTGACAAAAGGTTTCTGGCATGCCGACTCTGGCTGCAAACCTTTGGAATTCTTCTCAGAGAAAAATCTGGGGCTGTTGCCTAAGAGACCAAGATGCTTGAAAGTGTGAGAAGAACTGTCATTAAAAGCTGATGAAATGTCTTCTTACATACAAGGATGCCTTGTCATAAGTTGACTGGAAAATAAATAGCCATTTCACTGTCCGTGAAACAAAGTGAGCAGTTCACTGAAAATGAATGTTTACAAGCATTGGAGATGGCCAGTTATTCACTAATATTAATTCCAATATTCTAATATTAATTAGAAGACTTTATAATCCTTTCATTCCCCAGGCAGCTTCTGCTTACAGTAATCAGACTCCAAGGTGACAGTACCTGAGATAATGTGCATCCATTACTCTCCAAATTAGTTCTTGCATGTCAGTCATTATGAACACTGCATAAAGCACTATCTTTGGTTCTACAGCTACTGGTTTTTTTTTACTGCATGTGCAATGTTGCACCCAAATACCTTTCATTCCTTAAAAAAGCCTCAGTTGTGGTAAACAGTCGAAACACATAATGATATAATGAACAGAGTAATGCAAGTGTAACTTAATACACAGGCACACTTCCTTCAAATACCTAGAGTTCCCCACCTCTTTGGCAGATGAGATTGAGAGGTTGCCAAATGTAACCAGTACATTTTGATGTAAAGCTTTTATTTCCATTTCTGAAAACTTACAAAGTAGGTTTTTCTAAAATACAGATTTTCTGTATTTATTTAATCATATCTATAGCCCAGCTTTCTTAGATGTATTTTACCTTCCATGAATCAGCTCAAGCCACCTAAGAAAACATTTTAACTCCACTCCCTTGAATAAAATTATGTGCCCTCATACTAGTCTCCTGTAGTGATAAATGTTCTCAGAGAAAAAGAAGTGGGGTTTGCCCATTTGAGGGTCTCTGACTGACACAGTAGTGTAGCAGATGGATATTATTTACAGCAGCTGATGGGATAGTGTAAAATACACCAGAGTGTCATTTCAGGATGAGAGAACTTTTAAGATAACTCGAAGATATCTGTTTCATTGCCAGTATTAAAATAAAGTGAGTACTTCTCATATTTTTCAAAGGAGTATGCTTTTTGTCGCTGATTGTATATCAACATGTGAGGTCTTTTTAAACTATACAGTATATCCAGTGAAAATACTCTCTCCCTGATAAATAATGTGATTATAAATAGTGCATTGTCAGATGTTTTATTAGTGACTGCTTTGAAGCAACACATCTGTTTTGAGGGAGGGTTATAAATATAAATAGAAGTTGTCATTCTCTAAGAAAAATGGTTCTTTCTATGTTTTTGGAAGATAATTTATTTTGTGCTGATGTGTAAAGTTAGGTGCAATGCAAAGTTATGTACTGACCCTGCTTCCTTTATCTTAAATGTTTGTTAAATCTGAGCACTGGATCTCGTGCTTCTTGTTTCCAAGTCTGCTAGAGATTGCATGCAAGTTCACATTACTGATTATGTGTCTTAGCCACTGGCATGAAAATCTACTAGGTAAACAGGTTCCTTTTCAAGGCAAGAGCTCTGAAAAGTAGCTAAAATTACATTATTGTCTCCATATTTACTGGCCTAATGATCACTGTGTCAGATCTGCTCTGTTTAGTAGTGATATGCTTGCATTGTAAAATGGTTTTCATTGATGGTTCACCAGATTCATGTACTGAATGTCCATTTACATAGCAGTATTAGCCCCCTTTCCCCCTGAATAACTATAGACTCAATTCCTCAATGTAGTCACCGTATTAAAGCTCTTTCTAGGCTGCTTTCCCCAGTCTTCCTACTCCTGCTCTGAAATTCAGCATAATGAATGCAAAGATTGGGATATACATTTTAAAATAAGAAGAGTTCACATTTGCATATGACCTTTCAGAAAAGAATTTAAAGTTCTTCTTTTGAAGTGGATATTATTTAACCTTTCCTTGTATTATCAGAAACAAGGGGGTCACATTTGGCCAAGATCCTTCAGCTCATTAAGCATTCAGGTAGCCTCATCTATATGTCTATTTGAACTCTATTGGTGATTTCTTGAGATCTACAGTTCATGACTTTTGTCCTCATGGGCCAACTGTGATTGCTCAGCTTTTTTCTCACAAATAGTTCTGACATTAGATTTGCAATTGAATCCCTTTAAGTAATGATTGAAAATGATTATCTTGTATTACCTCGGTGACATTGCACAATCATCATATATTTTACTTGAAACTCTATTGTTTGTATGCTGCCCAATCTGTTTTCTGTTGTTCTTAATTTTCCATTGGTGGTTGAAATGTAAGGCTGAGCAATTCATAACTCTTCAATGGACTAATATTCTTCAGTTTTGCAGTTCTCAGCCCCAAACCCAAAAGATTGTCATATGCTATGGCTGCTTGATTATAAGTAAAACTTTGCCAGGGATTGCTGTCAGGCAGTGGGGCATTCTTGCCTGCCCTACCAGTTGTTAGAGCAAGCCTGTCATGGTGGGGTCCTGTGCCAACAAGCACGGTCCAAAACTGTGCCCAGTTCCCATCTGCAATTTGAATCATAGAATCACAGAATTATGGAACGGTTTGGCTTAGAAAGGACCTTTAAAGGCCATCTAGTCCAACCCCCCCTGCCATGGGCAGGGACATCTTCCAGTAGATCAGGTTGCTCAGAGCTCTGTCCAACCGGACCATGAATGTTTCCAGGGATGTGGCATCTACCATCTCTCTGGGAAACTTGTTTCAATGTTTCACCACACTCATTGTACAAAATTTCTTCCCTATATCTAGTCCAAATGTACCTTATTTAAGTTTAAATGTTACCCCTTGTCCTATTGCAACAAGCCCTGCTAAAGTGTTTGTCTCCATCTTTCTTATAAGCTCCCTTTAAGTATTGAAAAGGTGCAATAAGGTCTCCCTGGAGCCTTCTCCAGGCTGAACAACCCCAACTCTCTCAGCCTTTCCTCACAGGAGAGGTGTTCCATCATTGTGATCATTTTCATAGCCCTCCTCAGGACCCATTCCAACATGTCCCTGTCCTTCCTGTGCTGAGGGCCCCAGAGCTGGACGCAGTACTCCAGGTGGCATCTGGCCAAAGCAGAGTAGAGGGACAGAATCAACCCCTCAACCTGCTGCTCATACATCTTGATACAGCCCAGGATACAGTTGGCTTTCTGGTCTACAAGTGTATACTGCCAGCTCATGTCCATATTTTCATCCATCATTACCCCCAAGTCCCTCTCTATATGGCTGCTCTCAGTCCCTTCATCTCCCAGCCTGTATTGATACATGGGGGTTACCCCAACCCAGGTGCAGGACCTTGCATTTGGCCTTGTTAGACCTCATGATGTTCACACAGGCCCATTTCTGAAGCTTGTCCAGGTCCCTCTGGATGGCATCCCGTCCCTCAGGCATGTCAACCTCACCACTCAGCTTGGTGTCACCTGCAAACTTGCTGAGGGTGCACTCAATCCCACTGTCTATGTCATTGATACAGATGTTAAACAGTGCTGGTCTCAGTACAGACCTCTGAGGGATACCACTCCACAGTGATGTCCATCTGGACATCGAGCCATTGACCACTACCTCTGGATGCGACCATCCAACCAATTCTTCATCCACTAAACAGTCTACCTATCAAATTTATATCTTCATCGAACTGCCATGACTTTTCAAATATCATGGAGAGTGGCAACTACATCAGCCAATTCTTTCAGGACTCTGGGATGCATCTTGTTGGGACCCATAAACTTATGTGCAGGAGGTCTTGAACCACCTTGAGAACAGTCTCCTTTAGAGGTCGAGTGTGGTGTAGAAATGCTGTGATGCCTGGCAGTGTTGTGTCATATGGCCCCAGTGATATGAAGAGTCCCTTTCCCT
>NW_010241600.1:37337-48563 GCF_000690775.1 Eurypyga helias
GCAGCTCTGAAGGAGGGGTCTGGATAGCCCAAGTAGGTAAATGCACAAACACACCATAGTCCCTCTTTGAAATCTGCTTCATAATATAGTATCCCCTGGTTTTAGAGTACTTCATAGCATCCATTTGCTCCTCTGATACATTCTGTAAAACAGATTAATGAAACCAAATAAATAGTAGTGAGTCTGTCACAGTAGTTAAGTCTCAGTTCAAAGTAACATCTTTCATCTTCAAGAATATTTTTTGGTAGAACTGAAGGAGTAAAGAGTCACAGTTCCAGGGATCAGACTCTTTGATTATAAGACACACAAGCAGTTTGCCATGGTTCATTAATATACAGCTTTCTCATCACTGGTCCAGTGTTAGTGATTAAGTGATATACTTATTCCCTGATTAAATGTTTTCTTCCAATTTCCCAGATTTCCTGTGGGTTTCTATCCATCATTGTCATATCTGCACTGTTCTCCAAAGAAGTAATTTACCTGATTTTACAGCTGAGTGTTTCTATGATTCTAAAACCCAGGTGTACAAAAAACTGTTCCTTTTATTCTGTCAGAATTGTTAGACTTGCTTTTGCTACTGTGAAAATTATAACCAAATGGAAAATACAGGCAAAAAACTAGAAAGCATAGACCAACCTGCAGATTAAAAGGAAAGACTAGTACATGGGTACTACCCATTTTTTATTTTGCTAAAATAAATATCTCTCCTGAAGACATGTTGCTTTCCAAAAGACATTTAGTTTTATTGTGCTATCTGCAAATTAATTGAACAACTCATAAATTAACTGACATACTTATTTATGCAGTAACCAAGGAGTAATTTCTTCCCTTCTGCTTGTTTTCAGTATAGTGGGTTAGTTCCACGGGAGAGCTGGGACATGTGGCATCCAACCCTGGTGGCTGAGGCCCTGTTTGCAATCGCAAACATCTTTAGCTCCCTACGCTTGATTTCATTATTCACTGCAAATTCCCACCTGGGACCTCTGCAGATATCTCTAGGAAGAATGTTGCTGGACATTTTGAAGTTTCTCTTCATATACTGCCTTGTGCTGCTAGCTTTTGCAAATGGATTGAACCAGCTGTACTTCTACTATGAGACAAATGAACCCGGCAACTGCAAAGGAATACGATGTGAAAAGCAAAATAATGCATTTTCAACGTAAGTGGCTGATCTATTTCTATCCACACCTTCTGCACCCAATATTTTAATTACTTAGATGTTGTTTGCAGGAAAGAGGCTGTCTCATTTTTATTGGTATTACAGCGGTGTCCTGACACATCTAAAATTACCCTAAAATAATAAAAAAAAAATATCACTACAGAGCTCTAGAATAAGGTTCATCCCATACGACAGTGAAGTCTGTAATATTCAAGCTATCTCAAAAGATAAAAAGATAAAGAGGAGAAGGGAATAATACGAGATTAGAAAGTACATATTTAGAATTAAGGGAAAAAAGGTCATCAGATCAGAACTTGCCTATCCAGACAGCTGTTGCTCTGCATTTCTTCCATGACTTCCTGTGAGCATTAAATAAGTTTAGTGTTCTAAAACATAAAAATTCCTTGTAGATGAGGCAGGAAAAACATTCAGTCCAGGCTTCTACTGACACTGAGCCTACTCCAAATAATCAAATATTGTATTCTAATTCCTGTTTTAAAGTTTACTTATTTTTATTTTACTTAAAAATCAATTTTATTTCACTCTGTTGTGTAGTTTGTCTATGATACCAAGACACTACCAAATGAATACTAATTCTCTATCTCATCTTTCAACTTCCAATCTGAATCAAACTCCTGCTGTAAATACCTGTTCCCTATTAACCTTCTATGAATCATACCTAGGCTGTTTTTAAAATATATTTATTACAAATGACTTCCCTCTCAAAGTAAATAATTTTATAAAAATAACACCTTTTATATCACCTTAATCAAGTAACTGGTGCAGCTACTAGCACAGCATATTTATCTTGCATAATAATACCATCTTATTCAGGTCGAAAATTAGTGGGAATTGAACAGAAATTCACAATGAAATTTGTCAGAGCTGAACATTGAAGGAGGCAGCATTATTCATCTGGGAAATAGCGGGGGACTGCTGGTATTAGTGCTAGAAGTTGGTGTCGAGGCAGACCATGATGCTTCATGAGCCTTTTCTGCTACTGCGAGCAGGGGAGGAAAATGGTTGTTCACTTTGTGCTCAGGCAAGAGTAAAGGGTGAAAAAGGCAGCTGTCCAAAATAAAATCTCTAAAACTGTATTTATCCCTCAGTTGTTGGAACAAAATCATCCTTACTCACAGGTTTATTTACAGATTATATTTTGTATTTTTGTAAAATATGTTTTGTATGTTTTGTATTTGTATGTTTTGAAAAATATATATTTTATTTATTAAGCCACTGTTCGACTAGAAAAATATCCCATATATTTTTCCTATATTGTGGCAAGTGTCATTCCTCTCAGTCAAGTCAAGGATTTTTCTGTTTGGGGAAAAACAGAACAATCAGAACAGTACATGTATTGTTATAAATCTATTCCTTTTTTGGTTTTGTTTTTCAGATTATTTGAAACGTTGCAGTCATTATTCTGGTCTATATTTGGACTCATCAATCTCTATGTGACCAATGTGAAAGCAAGGCATGAATTTACTGAATTTGTTGGGGCCACCATGTTTGGTACCTATAATGTAATCTCTCTGGTTGTTCTACTCAACATGCTAATAGCCATGATGAATAATTCTTACCAACTTATTGCTGTAAGTTGTTCCTTATCCTTCGATCATTTATAATATATAACTTCTCTTTGTTCCTACATCCCATTTTTGTGGCAGTAAATCTTTTTTACAGGCAGGATATTGGGACAAATTCTCTGATTTGTACCAATTCTTTTGCACTGTTCTGGAAGGACACGGATGGATTGGGCAGAGGGGAAATTCCCCACAGCTCTGAATGGGGAAGAGGTGGCCTTACTGCAGAACCCAGCTGGTGGGTTTGAGAAGGGTGTCCTGAAGTTGCTGGAGAGTGACATAGGCTACAGCCCTGCCCAAGCTGCACTGCGCAGAACCTTTCCTGAGAAAGAGACTCTGCCAAAGATTGTTCTGTCTCTGCTTTGTTTTTAATACATTATTGATATTTGAAATGCTGTCATTTTTGGATATTTATATATCATGAATACACAGTTAATAGAAATTAGATGCCAATGTTTCATGGACAATTTTGGACCCATCAGCAACTCAAAAAAAGGTCGTGACTTCTCATTGAGCAGTGTCCTGTTTTCTCCTTTAGTGAAAACTGGTTTTATCCTTATCAGAGATATAGGCTTATTTTTATTTCCCAGCTTTCTATTAAGGAGACTAATGAAAATAAACACTGATTCATCATATCATAATTCAAATGTGATCATGCAGAAAGCAAACAAATAGAAGAAAGCTTCACAGTATTAAGATTTTAAATTGTGCCTTTTTTCTAATCTGGAAATGATGATTTTTTTCCTCGAAAAGAATGCTGACTACATGTGTTTATAATGTTGGATAGTAAAGTCTGGTACACAATATCACAACATACTAGCATTAATCAAAGTTCAGACTGCAGGTAGAATACTTTTCCTACTACAGCTTCTAAATTGCTGGGTTTGATTAATGTATATTTGGCTAAATAATAAAAGCTCGGGCTAGACCTGTAGTTTAAGTTCTTGGCTATGATGTTTGTTGTCCAAATCTAGTATCAGAGATTTAAACTTCTTGTTCAGCTGCTGGGATTTAGCAATATTTCCATGGACATCAGGTTTGATCTTTTCAAACTTTTCAAAATTATACAAGATTATGTAGAATCTATAGGAAATAAAATATCAAATAAAAATTAAAGAAACCTAACCCCACAAGCTATTCCAAATACATAATTCTGAAGTAGGAGAAAAAAAAATACTCCACTCAATAGTTTTAAGTAGCCTTATGATTTGTTGGATAACCTATTTTTGAAATTCTGGGGCTAGCAAGTACTAAGAGAGTTCATGAGACTTGAAGACTTGTTGAAGCTGTTACACAGCAGAGTAATTAGATGAGCTGCTATTATAACAAAACATCTCTTCCAGAAATGTAGCATTTTTTCTGCTGTAATTATCCTTTGTTGGTTGAGAGACTTTTAATTATTTAAAAGCCTGTAGCAAGGAAAGAAAGGTTGGAAGTGGATATATGCTGTACATATCTAACATCTCTGTATTGAAGTAAATCAGCTTAGCTTTGCTTTGTGTTAAAGACCTTCTGTCAAAAGAAGATGCCAGCAATTTAACAAGAAAATTCATTAGTATTTCAGGGTTGTTCTAATTTTAGGTTTTCAGATTTCTGTAGAGGTTTGTTTCACCTCCTTAATTACAGCAACATCTGTGCTGGTGTTGTGTTTCTTGTGCGCAGGATCATGCAGATATTGAGTGGAAGTTTGCTCGAACAAAACTCTGGATGAGTTACTTTGAAGAAGGAGGAACACTGCCCACTCCTTTTAATGTCATACCAAGCCCAAAGTCTCTGTGGTACCTGATCAAATGGTTATGGAGACATCTTTGCAAGAAAAAAATTAGAAGAAAACCAGAAAGTTTTGGAACAATAGGGGTAAGTCCTGTGTTTTACTCTACCTGTAATCCTGTTCTTTGCTATATGGACGAGTCTTTCTCAGCCTTACAGAGCACCCAAACTGTCAAGTAATATTCAAAAAGTCAAAGAATAATTCTAGCAGAAAATGTTTATTTTTTACATTCATGGCAATGTATTTGACTGAAGGGAAATCATCTTTGTATTCCTGTGCAATGACGTTATGAGCCTTGACTGTGCCTCTACTACAGATAATGGAAGAAAGATTAAAAGCAATACAAATACAAGAGTTCAAACGTATATACTTGTCTACAAATCCCAGAGGGGTGTTTGATGATGTCTAGCTCAAGTGTCACAGTTCAAGTATTATTGACATATCATAAACGACAGACGTGTGTAAAGTGTTCATCATGGGATATTCTGTCTCTCTGTTCTCTCTCTCTACATGTTATTAAATGGGTTTACCATAAAAGCTTTTTTAACAAAAGCTGTTCCCATTAAAGAAAACATTTTGAAAGGTAACAGCATTTACTTGGAATTGCTTACTTGAATTTACAGGTAGTTATTTCAGAATCACATTGCTACTGTATTCTAATTGTGCTGATTAGCAGTGAAAATTCTAGAAAAAAAGAGGGCAAAAGACACACAAGGCACAAGGGGAGCAAGAGTAGTCCTACACCTGGATTCAGGATGTCCCTGTGAAATGTCTCAGTCACAGACTGTCTGTGGTAGCTGCAGTGGGTAAAGCAGATTTGATTTTGTCTCTCCTAGCATTATCCAGTTGAGATACCTCAGTCAGCGGCACAGTTTTTCTGTATTGTCAGAGGAAATATCCAGGCAACAACCTCATCCACCAACAACTAAATGTCTCTAGTTACGTTTTCTGTTTTTCCCATAGCAAGTGAGTCCGTACCTCAGTAATTAGAATGCATTTAGCCAACTCCAACATAAAAAAAAAACTATTGTGGGTAAAATATGGATAATGGCACTTTCCTTATACCACAGAGATTTGGTGAATAGAAATGTTTTCAAGTCTGTTAGGAACTCAGATAGCAAAGCATTAAGTGAGTGTGTGAGTGTCATGTGTGGGTAAGGGGAAGAAGAAAGGGTTGTAGTCCGCATGCTGTTGACCCTGTCAGAGAAGCTTCCATTCATTTCAAAGTAGGCAGAGGATACAATACAATTCTTTGCTGGATCATTACTCTATCGACTGTTTCTTTGTATTTCTTCCCAGTTTCTTGCGAAGTGAGTAATAAGGATAGGCTTTTCTGACATAATGTCCTGTCATATCCTGGTATTCAGTTTAATCACCAGATATAACTGGAGGAACAAGTTTACAGGGGTGTACAGATATATGATAAAGAGGAAGTGACATATAAACCTAATTCACAATTCCTATGGTGATGAATGGATTTTGTCCTCTTTGTGGAAAGCTTCTAATCAGGTTTATTGCAATATCCTGATCTTGTTGGCCAGTATCTACACTGTGAAAGCAAAATATGCTTCACTTAGCTGTCATAGTTGTAGATAGGAAAGAAACAGCTGAGAAAGGAAGCTTATAAGCATGAGGATGACATTGAAACAAACCAGTAATAGACTACAAGAAAGAAACACTGGAGAAAACCCATTGAATTTAATATTAGAAAAGTAATGAAGAGACACAAACAGTGATTCAGATAGAAATAAAATTACATGAGCTAGCATGAATGGTGAAGAATTCCAAGAATAAAACATCACTCTGTAACCTAGCAAAGGAGAGAAGTAAATGTAAAGACCAACAGGAGGAAAAACTGAGATTTTGTTAGAAAGAGAAAATCAGAATAATGATGTATTAGTGTGTGTGGGGGGGAGGGGCGGCTGAGAGTGGGCAGTGCTTCTAGGCGTTTGTTAAACATTTGATAGGGATGATTAGCTAGTGGAAACCAATAGAGTGATATTAAAATTAATGGAGGAATGCCAGCATATAGCAGATGAGGGTCTAGGATTGGTTAACACAATATCCCTGTTTGACTGAGACAGATCCCTAACAACCTTATATATCCCAGCAAAACCTTCAGGAAAATATTTTCTGACAGACATTTCATCCAGGATGCTTTTTTTTTTTTCCCTTTTTTTCCATCTCAAAGTGCAGGTCTGAGGGTAAACTCCTTCCTGGCTCTGTGGAATAATAAAGAAAGAGACAGGGTGCTCTCTGCCCTGTGCTGAATGGCATGGTAAGGAAGGGGGTTCAGAAAAATCACTCCTGATTCTTGCAGCCACCTCCTGCTTGGGTACATAAATACTAACTTCTAGAAATTAGCAGCTTGGGTTTTGGAAAACTGGTTCAGCAAAGGGTCAGAGAGCACAGACTCTATACAAAAAGCTGGTTGGGAATTTTTCCAAATCAAATTTTCTTTCGGATTTACTAAAAAAAAAACTCCACCACCACCAACAAAAACCTTAAGCACCAAACTTTTTCATTACTGTATACCAGTTTTAAAGAGGCTTTTGTTGGGAAAGACTTTACAGCTTCAGTGTGGAATTTTTGTTTGAAGACAGAAGGAGCCAGTGCCAAGTAAAACAAGTAGTTTGGGCTAAGGGAGAGCCAGGTTCATTTCTGTTCTCCAGTGGATATTTAATTATTTACCCCAAGCAGAACAGCTCTGACAGGAGAGATTTCCATCTCAAAATCATTAAGACTCTGGGGGGGAAGGGTGCTGTCTTGGGAGAACAGAAGAGGAAGAGATGAACCTGGCTTCCATGTAAACCACTGATTGCTGAACTGTTTGTGAATGGAATACAGAGGTGAGGGAGAGATAGGAGACAGTTTTGGTTAATTTCTGTAGAGTAAATTAAAAAAAAAGAAGCGTAATAAGAGAAAGCTGAAATCTCAAAGTCTGTGAGACAATAGGGCCATATCCATTGCTAGTTTTCACTACAGGATAGGTACTTAGCTGCAAAGATATCTGTGAGTATAGCTGCTCACCAGCAGAGCCATCACGGCAATAAGTCTTCCAGCTGTCTGGAAAAAGTGAGTGGCTGTGGCTGACCAGGCAGATTCTGTCCACACATCTGCGTATCTCACGTAACTATGAAGTTCTTCAGCTAGCTCCTCAGCTATAACAGAAGCCCCATTAGGGCTATCTGAATTTGGAACATCTTGCAATTTCAAGGTCCAGTTATGCACCCAAACTCCAAAATAGGATAAGGTGGGTATGCTCTATGCACTCTGATTTCCATTAGGAAAATCTGCCCAAACCCATCAGGGTCTGAGAGCCACTATTCACTCCAGCAGTCTTGACTACACACAGTTTGGGTAGATGTAAACCAGATGCTGTTAACTGGGTTGGATGCTACTTAGCAGTTGGCTGGGATTAAACCATGACACCCCATGAGGTTAAGTCATCTGAGAACGAATGGACACACGATGGTGATCTCATGGTTTGTCATGGGGGAATGCGCTGCTTTCTGGTTTTGAAAAACTTATTCCCATCACCCACAGATCATCCTTCAGTGTCCAGAACTTCAGTTGTCAAAAAAACCTGCATCACAAATTAAATTTAGAACCTCTATGCCCTTTCCACTGAAGGGAAATGAATTTTCTCTGCCTTTTGTTCAGGGATCTCAGATGACAGATCCCTGACTGTCTGAGGAATCTCCCCTCTAGTATCTCTGGCCTCAGATCTGTGAGATAAACTTTGTTGGGACCTATTTCTTTTCACTGAGTCCTGCATTATGAACTCTGATTCCTCCTCTATGACCAGTACTGTGGAAAAAGCGCTAATGAGTCAGTTTCACACTAATTTTCTTACTTTGGCTATATGCATGTATGGATGCCATGTTGTCTGTAAGGCAACAAAACATTTTGTTCTGAAGCCTCTACATGCTAACTTTCCTGTTAGGAAGTTCTAATCAGCAGTGACATACTGTGGTGTTTTCCAGTAGAAAAAGCAGTAGTGTACATCCAAAGACTGAGTTGGTGCTAGAGGTTACAAAACAGATGATAGACAATGCAGCTGGTTTGTAAAAGAGGATCAGGCATGCTATCTGCCTAAGAAACCTCGGTACCAAAAAGCCAGAAATCATGACCTAGGAATGAATCAAGGATGTATTAAGTATGTCACCAACAATCCACAGTAAAAGGATATATACATGTAGACTTGAAAGTTCATTATATGCAGGCAGGTCATAAATAAAGGGTTTTGGGTCAGGATAGTTTATAGCAGACATGGTAGTGAAATGATTTATCTGGCTCACATGAAGAAGAAAAATGTCAGTAGAAATAAATATGATATTTTTGCTTGGAAGGACCATCTACAGTGGTGCTTATAACAAAGCCATCATGGGAAAGAACAGGGTCTGCAGGGAAGTGAGGTGGCTCTGAAGAGAGCTAATTAATTTGCTTCTGTGGTTCTGCCATCCTTTGTTATACTGGGATAGCTGAAGCAGTGGGTGGTGGAGTCAAGGGGAGCTTATTCAAAGGACAGGTTTTTTCCTCAAAAGCAACACGCTGCCCAGCCATGCTGGTGGCAGCTTCTCCAACCACAGCTACAGCTGAAGGAAGGCCAGGATGCTTACATGTGATTTACTAGTGTTTCAGCTTTGCTATTAATCAGACAGGTATCTTCTACCTCTCAGATTTCAGCACATTTTTATTTTCTGTCATTTTGACATATCCCAGATATGCAGCATTCTCTTTAGCTATTATCACAAAGTATCTCCTACACTTAAAACTCTGAAATAACAGCGTGTGCTTTATATATATATATAGCAGTAATGTTAACTTTGTTAGCTCACCTTTGCAAATGCCGGATTAGTAACGTAATTTCATTGATTAGGCTGAAGTTTTTCTGACTGCCCAAGGCGTTTGGTGTCTCAAGCCTACTCCTGTTAGCATCTGAAATCCACTGCAATTTGAAAACGGTGTAAGAAAAGAAACCCCAATCCCACTGGAATAAACTGTGTGATTTTCCTCAAATTACATTCCACTTTATGTCTGATCAGTAACCAAAAAGTGTTTTACCCATAATTTTAAGTATTTTGGAAGAGAAAATGGAAAGGATTGTCAGGGATATCTTCAGTTTTGGGGTTTTTTTTGTGCATCTAATGTTTAGATAAACAGTTACCTCTTTTCTAACTATCCAGATATTTATGCCATATTTCCAAGTAACCTGCATGATAATTATTATAATTTGTCAGAGAAAATCTCCTTTCCATTTCTCATATTCTTTATCTTCCAATTGGAAAATGATGCAACTTCTAAGTCAATATAAGCATTTTATGTTTTTTCTGGAATGTGTGTTATTGAAAATTGAGAGAAGAAATAACACCTTCCACCTGGGATGGTAATAAGTTATCTAGGATGTTGTATAGCCAAGGACTATGTCATGGGGAAACGTCTTTGTCAACATGGATAAATTCTTACCCTTTATAGGGATGCTTCTATTCAACGCGAGGAATATATCCCATGACTTCAGACAATCTTTATATTTTCTGGGCCTTTATCACTAAGTAGTCTGAAGTCAAATGAACACATTAGATTTGAATTCCTGCTTTATAAAAGATAAAATCTTGATAAAACATTTCAAAAGAAGTAATTTAACATTATCAAATTTTTGACTGTTGGAGAGATTTTTCTTCCAAACAGTGCAAGGTACTAGGAATGGTTTGAGCAGGACAACCAAAATAATTATCAGTTCTAGTAAAATAACTATTAAAGCTGCCTAAAGGTTATTAGTGCTCCTTTTGGAAAGTGCTAAAAGTATCCCCTTCGGTTTCATGATCTCATACAACTTTGTTATTACAAGAGTGTTTCTTCCCCTGTTGCTGTTTTTAGTCGGATTTAACTTTTATCCCTTTGTCAGCCATAGTTTTCAACACTTCATATACATAGCCCAGCAGTTACTTGAAACAAATTTTGAACAACCACAAATTAGACTATGACCAGGTAGAGAAAAGGAGACCGGCTGAGAACTAAAGAAGGACAACAAGAGTGTTAATGCCATTTTATTTATAGTGAATAGCTTGATTTTCAGATGTGTTTAAGCAAAGATTCATTCTACTTTCAGAAGAATCAAAAGGCAGTTATGGAGACTGACTCTGAACATTTTAACAGGAGATAGAGAACTGATGGGGGTAATAACTTTAATAGGTTATGTGTATGCATAATTCCCTGTGCAGTATGTATGTGTCTGTGTATGAAAACATGCCATTAAAAGCATTCCCCTTCAGCTTCTCAGTGATAAGGAGTGAAAACAATTCTCAAGTGCAGTAGAACTGTTCTGGGCATGTTAGTACGTGAATTAATGTGTTTACATAGTCATCCCTAAAGCCACTCCTTGACGACCTTGCATTGTATGGAATAGCCGCAGCCTTTGTTTCTGGGAGTTTCAGAATCGATTGCAAAAAAAGGATAAACCTGATTTAGCTTTTCCTTGTTATGGCTACAGAATTAAACCTATGCATTTATTTGACATTTCACTGTAAAATAAAAAAAGCAGACAGCAACAGCAGAAAGTCTTCTGCAAGACAAGAATCAGCATTTTTTTTATTTATAGGAGTTATTAGCATTACCTGAACTGAAGTGCATTTCAATTACACCTTAAAGTGTTTTTCCCTTTACCTGAGTCAGATCTCTTAGCCTCGGACTCCTTTGGTGCTCTCTCAGCA
>NW_010241600.1:48575-124179 GCF_000690775.1 Eurypyga helias
CTCCATCTTGTGGTCAACTGCGAAAAATCAGAGTTTTTTCTGAAATCCGGCTAGAGATGGGTGGTGGGAGGCTTTCCCTCGGCTGAATTTCTCCCTCCGGCCGCTGAGGTGGGCAGGCTTGCCCCTGCATCTACCCTTGACCACATGGAATTTCCATATTCTCCTTGGATGAGGCACAGATACAGAAACACAATCTGGAAAAATACTGAAGATGCTAATGTATAAAGCCCTACCCCACAGTGGCTGTTCAGAGCAATTACAAGACGATTTTCCCTTTTTTTTTTTTTTTTCCCAAGCCCAACCACACAGCTACTGCATCTGTCAAATTAATTACAAACAAGAAATCAACCCTAAAGTGTAAACTGATTCTGAGTGCAGGGAAATTGCTAATCATAAATTGTCAATCAGTTTCAAGTAAAAGACCACGATGAAATACCTTATTGTGCCTGCCTCACTAGGCAACTGAGGTCAGTTTTAACAAGTCCCTTGGATGTCCTATTTTTTTATCCTGTTTTAAGAGGCTATAAGTGTTCTGGTTTGTAGAAATACAATCAGTGGTCAGACATATTCTTTTCTTGCCAGCAGCAGATATAAGAACCTAATTTAAAACTGTAAGTCTTTCTTTAAACAGTCTCAAGGATAATTAAGATAGAGAATAGGAAGATGTGACTCAGTATGCTACTGAGGACAACAGTAATTCAAGGACTAATTCAGGCCTTTTATTTCCCATCTTCTGGACAGCCCTTAGACATGGCAGTATAATCTAATGCAACTCCGTGCCATGCTTTCAACCTACCACACTTCTTTTTGCTGTTCCTCTTCAGAGTTACTATTGCACGTAACCTCCCTTATTATCAACACCAAACTCTGCTTTGCAAGCTAAGCTTCTTTCTTCAATATCTCTCTGTGACCAAGTGTTTTTAACAGGGAACTAAGCAGGAAATTTTCTCTTTAACGTGGTTTCATAGCGCAGGTGTTGGTTAGCTGTGTCTTAAATGAGATATTAGGAGCCATAGCATACGTCTTGCTAGTATCATGCTTATGTCAAGCTTTTCTCAGTTCAGTAAAATACACTTCAGTCTGTGCAAGTGAGTGACATGATCACATTGGTGCCCTTCTATCTCAGATCCGTGACTTTGTGTCTCTGCAAGCAGAGACCTGGATGCCCCACCGTATCCATGCCAATGTTGGAATAACAGCACAATGATGAAAATGTTGAAAATCTGCTTTGCCTGCCCAATAGTAACATTCTCCCTTCTGTAAAGCTAATGACAGGATTTGCTCCAACAGTGCCATTTTTTCAAGAGACTTTGAACCATCTCTTTCAGCTTGCTAGATGCCACATGCTACACGGGCTGGCTTTTGTGTTATGCTGTATTTTACTAACAGGCAGGGATTCATGGATTTTTGGTTTGTTTTCTTTTTTTTTTTTTTTTTTTAGAGGCGTGCAGCTGACAATCTGAGAAGACATCATCAATACCAGGTACAGACCCATGTTTATTTTTTGGGAAACTATTTTTCTATGACTCAAAATGGTCTTCATGAGGACAAAAAAGGAAGAATTTTGTGAGAAAGCAAGGAAAAAAAACCACCAAACCCACAAAATACATACTTATTTCATCGTCATCAAATGAACACAGTATTTTTGGTGTTTAAAAAAGAGCATTTGAGAAGTAAAGTTGTCTACTTTTAGGGTGCAAAAGGACATTTCCTAGAACAATGATACAGTCAGTAGTATTTTGCCAACTGTAATATGGATTGCCTTTAAAAAAGCAAACATGTAGTCCCACCTTCCTGCTGGGATTCATCAGCATCATTTGAGCAGCTCACAGACATGCTCCATCATAACCTGCTCTCCATCTCTCTGGCTCTGGTCCCCCATAGACAACTTCCTGTTCCTTAATAAACCCTCTGCCTGGATCCCCTGTAAGCTGTTCTTCTCCATCCTTCCTGCTTCAGCCTCTGAGCTTTTGAGACTGTTGTAGCACAAGGAATAGTTTTCAGATTTATTTTCAATTTTTGTTGTGTTAAAAAGACTGCAAGTTAAACAAGATGTGGGCTGTGCACTTGTACATTTGGTAATTAATGGGTTCTTGTGGGAAATGACTAGGTAAAGTAGGACTTTTCCAACGTGAAAGAGAGACAGGTGTGGGAAATACAACAGGGATCTATAAAACCATGGGGAAAGTGAACATAGAGCAGATGTTTACTATCTATACGCAAACTGAATACCAGACACGTACTAGGCTGCTTTAGTAAGACTGTAGGCAGCACTTTGAGGGAAGTGATTATTGTTCTTCAGCCCACACTTGCATGACTGTATCTGGAGCAGTGTGCCCTGTTTTAGGTCCCCCACTACAAGAGAGGTGTTAACAAATTGGAAGTAATCCAGCAAAGGATGACCAAGATTGTTAGAGGGCATAAAAGGATACTGACTGACAAAAAAGGGGAAGCTCCTATTTCAGCCTAGAGTAGGTTAAGGGGGATCTAATTGCTGTCTTCAGTAACACAGTGGATGGTTAGAGAGGAAACAGATTTTTCTTGGAGCTGCACAGCAAAAAGAACAGGAGTCAATGAACACAAGATACAGGAAGGGAAATTCTGTAAGGAAAATCATCATCACAGTGAAGGTAATAAAGAATTGGAAAAAGTTCCTCAGGGAGGCTTCAGCATCTTCACCTTTGGAGATATTCAGCACTTGACTGTACAGGGCTCTGAGCTGGATCAGACAGTCTCCAAGCATCTCTTCCAACTAAAATAATTTTAGGATTCTTAGAAATAGAAGGCAACAATGGAAACTATCAGAGAGCAGGTTAAAAATAATAATAAAAAAAAATCAAATCTTACTCCAGCTATACTGTGGAATTCATTGGCAGAGGATTTGTGGATGCAGAAAGTTTATACCAGTTCAAAACACATAGGAAAACCTGTCACAGCCCATTAAACATATTGTTATCATTTCTTATTCAGAAAGCCTCTGAACAGGAGGCTTGGGAAAACATAGCTGGCAATAACATTATAAAACTATGCTAGATTTAAACTCATCATGAGGCACGAACAACTAATCACTCATTGACTGCATGTTACTGGCATGAGACATACCTTTGGTCAAACCCACTACAGCCCTTCTCAGGATAATTAATATCAGCACTTTCCATTGAAAATCAGAAAAAAATTCAACCAAATGATCTAAGGTTTGACATTTTATGTCAGGTTCCTAAAGCACAAACAAGCCCAAGCAGGCCCAGTGAGTGTAGTTTCAGTAACTAATACCAAGAAAGCTAACACAATATTTTCTATTTTTAGGAAGTTATGAGAAATCTGGTTAAGAGATATGTTGCAGCAATGATAAGAGACGCCAAAACTGAGGAAGGACTGACAGAAGAAAATTTTAAGGTATGCATTTATTTATGTGTTTAGAGGTGTTTTAGTAAGGTAAGACTAGGAAGCATATTTCTCACACTCCTCGGTTGTTCAGTTAGCATATAACTTCCTTCCTACGTTACTGTCTGTGTCCTGATGGACCATACACAGACAGTACGTAGACTCCAGCAAGTCCCCTTCTTTCTTTAGCTGGAGAAATAATCAGCTTTGTCAGCTAGTTTGTATTGTGCCCATGTAAGGGGACACCAAAGTGGGTCTAAGTTTATGTGACAATGTGTTTGTTACAGCAAGATGCAAAGTTTCAGCACCTTGGGAAACAGAAATTTTCTGCCATGGAGTGATATCATGCCTTCATTTGTATATAAAACACCTTTTATGTGACTTAAAAAATGGAAAACTTAAAAAAGTGGTCAAATACTAAAAACCCTTGACAATGATGAAGTGAACAGGGCCATACACGTCACAATGCTTACATCCATCACTACTTCTAGCATCAAACATTTTTGTTACTGTTGGCACCTCAAAATCCATTCAGAATGATATTCATCTGCCTCAGCTTACACATGTAGAAGGCACAGCCAGAGCCTGAGCTAATTGCTTCATTATTGAATCATTCAGAGCACCTTGAGTGCCACCACACAGCACGTACAGGACAACTGGGTGATCAGGGCCAGTGAGCCCTCGGTTGCACAAAGCCCTACCTGCAGTGCTACTCAGAGGGAAGGACACACACACGTGTGCCTTCTGTGTGCATATGTCCCCGTGTGTATGTGTGTGTAAGGGATGGTGTTAAAACCTCACCAAAATGCTGTCACTGTGGTGGGATAATACTGTCTAACAGATGGGTTGCAGGTCTTCAAGATGTCCATGCTCCTTCCTCCACCGCTGTCTGTGATTTCTGTGAGTTGTCTAGACTAAGGCACATATCCTCTGAAGTTTTCTCTGATAAAATTGCTGATAACTTTTCTGTCTTACCTGGAAGATCCATTAGACAGTCTGCAAAGCACCTTGAAGATACCAGGTATCATCCAGATTGTGAAGTTTATTACGGATCCTTTAACATAACTTTTTTTCCTTTTTTTTTAATTACAAGAGGAAATATCAAATTAGCTTTCATGCTCTGATGTTTCGTCTTTCTTCCTAATTTTTAGGAGTTAAAACAAGATATTTCCAGCTTTCGTTTTGAAGTCTTGGGTTTGTTAAAAGGAAGCAAGCTCTCTAATTTGCAAACTGCAAAAATGAACAAAGATGCTGCCTCTCTGTCAGAAAATGAAGAAAATAGTGACAGTGAAGGAAACAAGAAAGGAAAGAAAAAGACCTTCAGCCTTTTTGATATAACAACAATGATTCATCCAAGATCAGCCACTATTGCCTCTGAAGCACATAATGTGAGCAACACAGAATCCACTAAGGAGAAACAAAAGCGTGTGAATTTTGTAACAGACATAAAAAATTTTGGGTTATTTCACAGACGATCAAAAACAAACTCTGTGGAGCAGAGTGCAAATAAAATATACACCGTTTCTGAAGAAGTTTCCCGTCAACAGGCAGAAGAACAATGTGAGAAAACTGCTGAACTGGAAGAGGGAGAACTGACCGTGAACTGTGAATTAAACACCCAAAGTCCTGATGAAAAATGCGTGTTAGCTGAGTCACAAATCAATGGTGACTCTTCGGGTTCACAGGAAGAGGGAAGTATCTGTGCTTCAGAAATGGAGAAAACGGAGTTACACAACTCAGATCTAGCCACACCGCAGGATCAGCTGGACAAGGAGTTGGACATTAGCATTGACTCTGCTGGGCAACAGGAAACAATTGATCAGGGTGATTATGTGATAACAAGGTTGTGATGCTTACAAGAGGAAGCATTTACAAATATATATATTTTGCATAGTGCTTTTGGGGGGGGGAGTGTTTTAAGAATTATATTAGCAAATGCAGAACTACACTTTATAGTACTCAACTGTGGCACATGATCTTGTAACATAGCAGTCAAGAGAAAGGTAATACGGGAACGTTCTGTTTTGTAGCCTGCTTTAGCTTTCATGATTTGTTTTACATTTTTTAATAAATGGAAGCATCTTGTATTCTTGTACTGTTGCAATAACCCACAGAAACTTTTTAGCTATCTTTTTCAATTATGACAAATGCAATTTCTCTCATATGATAGTTGACTCCTATGATAAATATTTTTCTATGCAAATAAAAAGTAGCTTAAGAGACTTGTAAGCCTTTATTTAACTTTGTAGGTTCTTAAAAGATTCTGGGCACCATAATAATCATAAGTGGTTTCTGTCAGCATAATTCATGTAAAGCTATTAGAATCATTTATTTAAATTGCTAGAAAAAAATTTGTTTCAAAAGCTATATAGAATCGGAAGATAACATATATTCTTTTATTTATTGAGGGAATATTAATACCTGTAAATCATGAAAGATTAGTCAGTTTGATTATTTAATTACAGCTTCTCCCTCCCAGCAAGAGGATTATCACTGTCCTGAGACCACTGTTAGAAATGCATTTGCAGGATTAGAAGACTGTAAAAAAATGTTTCTTATAGTACAAGAAATATCTGTGGCTTGCGAAAAACTGATGTCGGATTACCCCCTGGAAATCCGTAATCAAAACAGCTGCTGCTTCTTCAACCATTTGTTTTTCCAAACGTGGACAATCTATGCACTTTAATATTCATCTGCTTATTAGCTTTTGCCCTCACAGTACACTTGTATTTGCTAAAAGATACTTCAGGAATAAACAAACATACAATGATCCCCAGAGTACTTAGAAAAATATGGTAATTTGTTGAGAAGTTTTTAAAGGAAAGCCTTAAGAGTGTTTCTTTGACAATTTCAGAGCTTGGGGTAACCTGATTGGAAGTTTTATAAAAATTACTTAGACATTTAAATGTATAAAGAAAACCTAATAATATTTTTCATAACTGATGAGTGACTTAATGTCTTCGTCAAAATCAGTATTTTTAAAATTAAACAGTGTGTTTCTTTTTAATCAGTGACTGGTGTCCTACATTATTAAAAATTTAATTTTACAACTGACCTAAGAATGACCACCCTCAAACTCTCAGCACCATCTTTCTCCTCCCTTGGAAACATGTGAATATACCACATCTGTGTGGTCATTTCATTCTGAAGTTCCCTAGCCCTGCCATTATAGATTTTGTAGTTCATACCAGCCTGTATTAAGACACCTCCAGATGCATAGAGTACACATATTCTGGATGGAATCCATCACACCTGGATGGGATCCGACCTAAAGCCATACCATTCTGGATCTAAACTATCCTTGTACTGAAATGAGTTCTGAAAATCCAGACAAACCCTTCTAATCTCTGTACTTTTAGGTGAGTTTTCCAGCTCTGCTTTACACATGTGCTACACTCTGAGCTGTAGCAAGCTTCCTTGCTGCACTTCTATCTGTGCCATGGCACCTAAGAATGAATTAGTTGAACCAAAATGAAAAATATGCACAGTAATCAGAAAATAGTTTGTACAGCTTTGCAACAATGTGCTCAAAACCATTTCATTGGTAAGATACGGTTGATTTCCATCTTGGCCTCCTGAATTCTCTGTGGATCCCCTCTCCTTCACATCTCTCTTCTTGTCCACCTTTAGATTGTGAGCTCCTCGGGGCAGGGCCTGTAGCTTTTCTGTTTGGAAAGCACCTGAATTATTACAAGCATAACAAGAAATAAATAATAATAATAATGGTGAAATACCTTCATATCATTTTTACTAGGTCAACTCTTTTAGGGAGTTCTCTTTTCTACTGTAACATATGTACTAAGAATGACATAAAGACAATGTGTCACATGTCACAAAATTCACTTTATCCCAGTTAACAGCCCTTCACCACTGATTTCGCTTTCTCATTCTTCATCATGATGTGTAATACCTCAGAGTCCTAAGCCTACTGCCATTTCACTAGCCACCTTCAAAACAAACAGTCCTTACGCCTAAGACCTTTCAATACATTCCAGCCACGTGGTGTCATTCCAGACAGAATGTGCCTGAGAAGGGTATTTATAATGCCACCAGCACCGTTATCAGAACAAGTTAACTACCACAGGTCTAAGAGCTCTGGATGTTATTCTGCCATTGTAAGAGCCTGTTTCACCTCTGCATGAAGTTCCCAGTAGGGCAAAAACACAGGACAGTTAACCTGAAACATCAGCCATCACATCATGACCCCACTGTGCTGGGAGCCAGGCTAAGTCTTGGAGTAGGTGTAGGACAGCACAGCAAAAGCAGTGCAGGTGGGCAAGATAGTGAAGCACAAAGTCATGGCACCCTATTGCATAGCAATAGGTGGTCACTCTTTTGCTATCTTTTTTCTTTCTTTTACAACCAGATATTGAAAGGAAGGTCTAATAACTAAAGCATACATCAAATCAACATTTGTTCTGTGTTCATGTGATTTTTAGACATTGAAGCCTGACACCAACAGGGGCCTGTTCCTGTTCTATTTAAATATAATGGCAAATAAGCACATCATTATGTGAAAACAAATAAGGGTCTAAAATATGTCCAAATTTTAAATGGTGGAGGACTTGTATTGCTTTGCAGACAACCAAAACAACCCCTTCTCATTGGATGCTGCCAAGAAGACTTCTATGTCAAGATCTAGAGGTGCACAGAGCACGGTTTGTAACACTACAACAGAGGCATTTTTAAGCTTTGCAAAGCTGAGCATACTTTCTCCTAAAGAGAAATAAAAGGTTCCCTGCTCCCTGCCTGCAGCCTCCATTAGCATCAGTATAGGAGGAACACAAAAACCATGATACAGTCTTTCAAAGCCGAGCTTAAAATCAAGAAATGTTTCAAGGTGCTAGAAAATTGTCTAAATACAAATGGTTATAATCCCAATATTATGTTATTCAGAATGTCCAGAAAACATTTTTTAAACTTGTTCTTTTTTTTTTTGGTAGGGGCAAACCTGACTGCCATTTTTGTTTTCCATCAGCTCCTGCAGCAACAGAGAGAGTGCAGACAGCACAGAAGGAGTCTTCTACCCTGGCATAGCTGGGCAGCAGCCAGCTTGAATTCTTGCAACCCAGTCGTCCCAAGCATGGCATGTCTGAGCCAAAACAGACCTGGTAGTGCATATCTTAATCGAGTTTGGTCTGAAGTCCCCAGGCTACACATTGATTCACAGTCAGAGGTCAGTGATGCAAGGAATGCATGTTGTACCTTCAAAGCAAACTTGCAAAAGCTGCTTCTGAGTCCGCATGCTTTGCTGGCCCTCGAGGGCACGGCAGAGGTGAGCGCCATGCGTCAGAGTGTTCACACTGCGGGGCATGAGCCAGCTGCAGGCCACTGTGCTACCTGCATGTGGTACAGTATCACCAACGAGCCAACCAGGTAGATGCCTCTCAAGGGGCACGGCTCTGCAGCTGGTGTTAATCATATTTTCTTGGTCCACAGAGTGAGATCATGACATTTTGACTGGTGCAGGCCAAACACCTCACACATACTGTTTGTATGAGGCACTTGGCGCGCAGCACTTTTTTTTTTTTTTTTGATAGGTCAGCATTTAATGAGAAATTCTATTTTTCTGTGAATAAGTATTGTGTAGTTCCAAGAGAATGTAAATTTTCGTCATAGCTACAACTCTTAAGAGCTGTAAAAGGTGAGGAAATTTCTGGTATTTGGGCATCCAGTTGTCTTTAACAACACATGTGAAACAAGAATGTCTTCTTTACCAGCATCCTTGGACCAATCTTTCAGAGGAGAATTTTTGCATAGCTTCTTCACAGGAATAAAGCATAGACAAAAGACACAAAGAAATTTTTATATAACAGTCTCAAATTCTACTGTATTTTTATTCCAGGCTATAGCATTCCATTACCTCTCTAAGCCTCAGGTGAATATTTAATGAAATTCTGGAGAGTAGCATGAAAAAGAAAAGGTGAATACCTCTCTAAGGTGAATATTTAATGAGATTCTGGAGAGTAGCATGAAAAAGAAAAGAAGTGGATCATGCTTAAAGATGGTTATGAGGCAATAAACTTTTGAATAAGTTCAGAACATTTAGTATCAAGTCTTCTTCTGGGAATACAGAGGTACAATTTGGACAGCAACATAATCTATCTTCATTTTAAATTTTCTTAAGAGATACTAATTGCTTTAGTGAGTAGGGCAACCACACAAAAAGGCTAATACTGGTAATGGTAGTGGTAGTGATTGCAGTAGTAGTAGTAGTAGTAATAGTAGTAGAAAATGAAAGTGTAATAATAGCAGTCCTATGTATTTACCCCTGGGAAACGGAACTCTTCAGTTGTAATCCATGCTTTAAAGTTTTCCTGTTTTCTGTGTTGACAAATCATTCAGTAACACCAATAAACTGTCCTTGGGGACAGCTGTTCTCTAATCTCTAGCCTAAAAAACTTACGTCTCTGTGTTTCAGCTCTTTGCCTAGCTGAAGCTTTAGTTATGCTGCTTTCACTGCAGCAGAAGCATGTTATAGAGATCCTTTGAGACAATTTGTGATGAAGTAGTTGGACATAGTCCAAAATAAACTGATGAGGTTGGGTTTGAACCCTCCAGATATGAAAAGGAATTCAACTCACTGAACTACATCAAATCAAGTTCACCCACTACTGGTTTAGTACTGAAAAATTGCCTTATATGTATAATTGTAAAAGAATGGAACAGAGATGGCTCCTTGTCAACATTAAAACAACTCAAAAAAGGTTGAAGCCTTCAAATTTCATGAACATAGGACTGTAAGAGAACTCAGTCTTACTATATACTTCAATTTTAGCACAGGTCCCTCCATTATATAATTATCTTCCTAAATCAATCAAATATCCTTCTGTTTTTAAATATAGTTATGAAATGTTTATACACATGAATTGTTTTAACTGTTTATATTTGTACCCTTTGGGCACTCACTATCTTTTAGCTCTATAGCATTTCTCTGATTAATGTTCTACTGACAGTACTCTTCCCTATTCAGCTTTGTGTTTCTTTAGGCATAGTCCAAACCAGTTATGCTATTTTCATTTTAACTAGAACTTTCGGCTCTCTTTAGTTGACTAACATAGTTACAGTCAAATGCTGTGCAGCATTAGGTGTTGCATTGTTCAGTATTGCTATGACCTTTTCACAGTGGCCTTCAGTTCTTTGTAATCCAATAGTCTTCTATTGTGGAACTAAATTTGTACATTCAGAGGCCAGTGCATGTTTCCATTTCAAACACTGTCTTTAATTAATTGTCGTTGACAGAGATCCTTGCTTCTTTTGTACATTTTAGAGGGAGTTAGTTAGCTACCTGTGACTAGAAACCTAGCTCTCCAGTAGCTGATAGATTAAATTAATACCAGTTCCACAATATAAGTTCAACAAGGCCAAGGTCAAGGTCCTGCACCTGGGTCGGGGCAATCCCAAATACAAGTACAGGCTGGGTGAAGTGTGGATAGAAAGCAGCCCTGAGAAGAAGGACTTGGTGGGAACTGGTGAATGAAAAGCTGAACATGAGCCAGCAGTGTGTGCTGGCATCCCAGAAAGCCAACCGTATCCTGGGCTGTATCAGAAGTGTGGCCAGCACCACCAGTGCCACACCATCAGTGATTCCCCGCCTCTATCTGCTCTTGTGTGACCCCACCTGGAGTTCTGTGTCCAGGTGTGGAACCCTCAACATCAGAAGGATATAGACCTGTTGGAGTGAGTCCAGAGGAGGCCACGAAGATGCTCAGAGGGCTGGAGCACCTCTGCTATGGGGACAGGCTGAGAGAGTTGGGCTTGTTCAGCCTGGAGAAGAGAAGGTTCTGGGGAGACTTTATTGCAGCCTTCCAGTACCTGAAGGGGCTACAAGGAAGCTGGGGAGGGACTTTTTACAAGGGCCTGTGGTGACAAGACAAGGGGTGATGGGTTTAAATTGAAAGTGGGGAGATTTAGATTAGATATCAAGAAGTTTTTCTTCACAGAGACGTGTTAAAGTACTGGAACAGGTTGCCCAGAGAAGCTGTGGATGCCCCATCCCTGGGAGTGTTCAAGGCCAGGCTGGATGAGGCTTTGAGCAACCTGGTCTAGTGGAAGGTGTCCCTGCGCATGGCAGGGGGGTTGGAACCAGATGATCTTTATGGTCCCTTCCAACCCAAACCATTCTATGATTCTATGATTCCACATGGTGCTTCTTCAGTATCTTTTCTCTGACCTCTCTTCTTTGACAATGCAATTCATAACTGATAATGCAGTCTAAGGCAACATTTTCAATATTTTATTTTAAAAGTATCAGAGCTGTGCTTGTAGTATCGACAGAGGAAGTATTCAAGATATAAAATAAAAGCTTCCAGAAAAACTGAGCCTCTAAAAACTCTAATGCTTTCTAATTGCTAATTATCATTAGTACTGATTTCTAGTCTGGAAATTAGTAATGGAATCTCACATATGCAGAACTCATGGGAAACTCTTCCACTGCATGGAATCAAGAGTTAATTCATGAGAGCTTGCATAATTTTTATTCAGTGGAATTGAAAAAGCAAGAATAGACCCATCTGTATTAGTTTTTTATGCTGAACTTTTAGAAAACCCAAGGCATTCACAATAAAATTATTCCATGAATGTTTAAACAGGCAATAAAAGTCCATGGTTAGTAAGGGAGATAAAATAACCTTCTAGAAATTCTTGTATTTCAATATAGCAGGTTAGTGAAAAGTCTTTTTTCTCCTGTAATAGAAAATCTTTACAGATTGAAATACTGTATTCTAAAACTCCAGACACCACTAAAACTAAATCAAAACCCCAAACTGAAATACACAGATTTTTCAGACTTTAGAGTTGGGGTTTCTTAGTATAATTAGTACCCTAAGAACATCTGAAAACATCAAGCTAACCATTCATAAATTTAATAGACAGCATAGACTACTCCCTAGAAGTGTCAGTGTGAGAATAGTAACTGCAAAATTACTCATTCTCGTTAATAGCTAATGTTTTTAGTATACCAAATGCAATTTACAAGATGGGAGATACATACATCACCATTTTCTGGAAGTATCAAGTATGTCTTAAAATAAGTACAATAAGCATTCATACATATTCAGAAAAATTTATGAAGTCCTACACAAGTACTTATTTCTGCAATAATTTTAAATCTTTTCTCTTCCTCTTATCTTCCCTACCAGATGATTTGTTTTTACAGAGAATGTGTTGCTTCCCCAATAATGGTAGATATCTTACACCTTTCCCATACAGGTTTCTAAAAGTAGACAGTCAGACCCTATAATGTGATGTTTTATGTTGCATCATCTGGAGTATAACCTGGGACCTTGTGTCCATAGGATTACAGGATAGATTACTAGGCAACACTAGAAATAGTTTTGTTTGGATGAATTACATGTGATAGTGAGAGATATCATTCAGCCGTATCATAAACATGAGTACCCATATCCAACTACCAAAGCATGGAAATAATCTTTCTCTGTGACTAATTTATCTGAATCCAGTTCTACCCCAAGAATAAGAAGTAAGTAGAAAAAAAGAAAATTGGAAGAGATACTTTTTTATTAAATTAGTGTAGTGTTTATTAATATCCTTAGTTCTTTCACTTTTATCAAGTAAAATTAAAGGTGTTGGGTTTTTTGCAGCATCCATTTTTTAAATGATACAGTTGCTTCCTTGGTTTGATTTGTGTGACACCCAGATCTGGTATTTAATAATTAATAAGAATTTCATTAACTAAGAGATTGTAAATCAGGAGACCATTAAGGAACACCTCATCTGAGGACTGGTTTCACTGATTTTATTTTTACATTATTGTAACTCCCCAAGATATAAAAAGCCATGACCATACGCCAAATTAATTTATAGTCTTTGAATTATTAGGCTCTGATCTGAAATCAGATTCACATGGAGGAAACATCAGGATTTCAGCCTCAGAGAAATGTGCTCTGCTCATTGTAAGAGTTTACAGTAATTATTTGCTTTAGGGAGGGAGACCCGTTGGGTATGGTTTATAGTTATTTAACAGTGATGTCTAAAGAATAAAACAATAATACACAAAATGATATACACAATATATGTTGGAAAAACAGAGAGGCAATTTATGTTTCACTATTTAATCTACAGACTTCTGTCTAAAACAGGCCAATCGAAAACATCAGTCCAAACATCCAGACTTTTAGAAAGTCACACTCAACCCCAAATCTAGCCCAAATTTCCCCAGAGAAATGAATACTGAAAAAGTTTATTCATTAAAGACCATGTATGGTAGGGAAAAGCTACTTTGTTTGTTTGTTTGTTTTCTATTTCTGATGAACATGAATAACCTCTGTAACCTGAAATATTCCCACACACTCACACCCTGGAGCTGATGAAGAGAAAACCAGATGTATGATACTGAGCCAAGATTTATCCAGCATGATCATCCATGCATTCTTACCTGGGATTTCCTTACTGATCTTCTGCGACATTGTCATCAGTGTCAAAGGAAGCATAATAACACTGACGTTATCTTCTGACTGTGTCAAAGTGATTTTTCAAACTGCTAGCAACATTTCAGGCTTTATTTTGGCCTCTGGTCTGTTTCTTCCTCAGTCTGAAAAACAGAGAGTTAATACAGTTGAAAAAAAAGACTTTAGTTCACATCCTTATACTTCGGAGGAGAGTAACTATTCTATTAATGATTCATCCCAGAGATAGTTATGATGCTGAACAAGATGAAAAAACTCATCTCTCTGCATCTGTTTAAGGTAATGCATGTGCTGGAAACTTCAGAAGTAAATTAGACCAATATCACTATGTATTATTGCTCTATCTACAGGCTTAGATTGCTGCCTATTGGAAGTACATATACCTGCAGCTGCTGCAGTTTGACACGCAGCTGAGCTGCATGGCATGGATAGGAGGGGTATACCTCAGTTCCCACGACAGATATCTGAGTCGGAATAGCCATAGTAAACAGAATTTATGTGGAAAACACAACATGCTAAGTCATGTCCTTAGCACCTGCTTCAGGAATCACACAAAATAACTCACTCAACGGGTTCTTTGAAATCAGTTCAATCAGTAATTGACATAGTTGAACAATACACAGAACTCTTTTATTTTTGTTGTTTCTTTTCCAAGCTTCTCTCTGGGATTCCAAATTCTCTTCCCTTCAATTTCTACCTGTATTTACTATTAACTCTTCATCCTTCTAAATTCATTTCTTCTGTATCTCTTCCTCTTCCATCATTCTTTTTTTTTTTGTTTCTACATCTCCTACTTTTTTTGTGTATTTTCTTTCCCTCCTATGTCCTCGATGTTCCCCCAGTCAAGTCATTCAATCACAAACTATTTTGGAACTAATATATTCACTCTTCATATAAAACAAACAAAAATAAAATACCAGTCTGGCAACCTGATTAAACTATTCTCCATCTCATGTTGTGTGACCCGAAACATGCTTTTGATATATTGGGTTTATGTGGCAGTTTTTGGTAGCAGGGGAGGGGCTAGAGAAGCTGCTGGAAGCTTCCCCAGCTCCAAGGTGGACCTGCCTGTGGCCAAGGCCAAGGCAGTTAGCACCTCTGTGATGAACATATTTAAGAGGGGAAAAAAACCTGCTGCAGGAACCTGCAGTGGAGAGAGGAGTGGGGTGTGAGAGAGACGACACTAAAACTCAGTGAAGGCAGGAGGGGAGGAGATGGGCTAGAGCAGAGGCTCTCCTGCAGCCCATGGTGCAGACCACGTTGAGGCAGGCTCTGCCCTACCCTGCAGCCATGGAGGGTCAGGAGGGAGCAGAGACCCCCATGAAGCCTTGGGAAGATCCCATGCCTCCCACAGCAGGTGGCTGTGCCTGAAGAACCCATGACTCTCTGGGAAGCCCAAACTGGAGCAGTCTGTTCCTGAAGGACTGCAGGCTGTGGAAGGGACCTGTGCTGGAGTAGTTTGTAAAATCTGCGACCCATGGGAAAGGCTAATGTTGGAGAAGTTCATGAAGAGCTGCAGCCCACGGGAGGTACCCCACGCTGGAGCAAGGTAAGAGTGAGAGGAGCCCTCCCCTGAGCAAGGAGTAGCAGAAACTACTTGTGGTGAATTAACTGAAAACCCCCAATCTCATTCCCCTGTGCTGCTGGAGGGGAGGAGGTAGAGAAATGAGGACCAAAGGTGAGCCTGGGAAGAAGGAAGAGGTGCGGGGAAGGTATTTAATATCTAGGTTTATCTCTTGTTTGGCCCATGAGCATAATTGGTGAGTGATCCCTCCCTGTCCTTCTCTCCAACCACCACCCTTTTTTTATGGTTTTTTCCTCCCCATCCCACTGAGGGGAGGAGTGAGTGAGCAGTCATGTGGAACTGAGTTGCTGGCTGGGCATAAACCATGGTATTTAATCACTTGTCATATTAAGCATGATGCAGAACACCAAAAAAACCCACTTTTTATGTCAGAGAGCCATTATACTACATGCCCTTTTTTCAGCTGACATTGGATCATGATATGTTAAACAGACAATAAAAATATTTAAAAGTACTCTAAAAACTTAAGTTGAGAATTAAGAAAACCATATCCAGGTGAAACTGCACTTGGAATTTACCACCAAAACAGTTTGGTTAAAACTTAGTCTAATACATCTACTCAGCCAATAGGGCCATCTGGTTTTTAATGATGATAAGCAATGGGGATTTAGAATTATATTTCATCATTTGGATTTCCAGATTGGGACCTATTTTGTGTTTTACGCTTTCCTATCTGTTGTTCATACTGATTCTTTCAGACAGAACCATTTCAGTTAATGGAAAGAGGAAGTGAACATGAAGATGACAAAAGCATTCTCACTGTTTGCAGGAAAATCTGCTAAGTGATCTTTGTTTCTGTTTTAACTTTCTTAAATACAAATGAATTTTTAAAAATTATTAGAAATAAGCTACTCTTTCGGGGGTTTAGTTTCATACTTTGTTTATTGACTATGAAATAAAGTTTTCACTTTTCAGCTTTTTCCCAGAAATGGTCTATGCTTCCACTCCCTGGGAATATCATGTATTTTAGTAGTGCATTTTCTGCTCTTAATCATATTTTGTTTGCTAATAGTGACCCGGTGATCTTTGTATTTTTCCAGCAAATTACTTGGGCATGTTTAGGATGTGCTTTTGATTTGGCATCAAGGCAGTGAATAAGCATATATTTTTTAATATCCAAGCCTGTTTCCTAAGGCCTAGACCATCTCTTTTCACAGAGGTTCTTGAAACGATCACAAAAGAGGAGAAGCTAACATTTGCTTTATTGCACTATGATTTTTTAACTAAATATTTAAAATTAAATACTTCACTGCTATACCTGGAAGCAGACATAGACATTTCTGTTTAAAATGGAAGATGTTTTGCTATCTCTTTGTTTATCAGCCTAACTTCCTTCATAATTTTTGAGGATTAGAAATAAAATCTCTGACCATCAAATCACTTCAGCTACTCTTGGCAAAACTGAAGAGGCAAAGGGGAAGGAGGTGTCTCCCTCTGGCTTAGACTCCTAGGCAGGAAAAGGACTGGTCCTTTCTCCAGAATATTGGTAGACCTATTTTAAAGGACACTCAGCTCAGAAAAATAGGTTCCAATTCTTGGTCTCTGTGAGATGCACATCTACAAAAAGATCATCCATATCTCAAGGATACCTTAGGTAGCCTGAAGGAAGCTTCCCAATCTTAGGTGAAATATATACTGTAAAAGAAGCTTAGATGTCCCAAACCCCAGCTAAGCATCCTGAACAGTTTCTATATTTATTATTTAAAAAAAAAAAAAAATTATGAAGTAGAACAAGTCTGAAAGGAAAACCTAAGAAAGGTGCTTATTAATGTAAAAGTCTAGTGGATTTGGCGTTTGCCCCTGCTACAACACATTTATCGGTTTTTGTCAGCGTATCAAAATCAGCAAGTAGTCTGGTCTCTCCCCAGTCTAATGCATTTTTCTCATCAGTAACCTACTCTGGTATGAAGGCTAAGCATAACCCAGATCTAGCTGGGAAAATGCTTGGCTTGCCAAGAACTTGTGTCCCTCTGGCATGACGGGCTTGAAGCTACACCTTAACCCAGGCTGCAGAGGGTTCTTCATTTACAGCAGCTACCAAGAGGCTGCTGTGTCTTCATCAGCAGCACCTCTATCATGAACTCCAGCACACAAGTATTTCTGGAAGCATCCCAGCCCCACCCACTAAATCCCTGGGAACATACATATATCAGATGCTGAGCAGTCATTTAAATCTCATTGCAAAAATCTAAGAGGTGGTTTAAAATCATTTCTCCGTTGTCTTTCTTTCTGCCTTGAACAAAGTCAGGGGACTGATGTCTAATATTCTGTGAGTTAGAAGGAGCTGGGTTTGCAGCTTTCTATTATTAATTTCACCTTGCCTTTGAAAAAGCAAATCTAGTAAAAGATTTTGGTGACTAGCTATTGCTGCATTCATTTCTTAATTGTCCATTAGTTTTGGTGGTTTAGTCTTGATTCTTAGCAAGAACTACTTCTTATCTATTTTTATCACTTCAATGATTAAAAAAAAACAAAGCATTGCAGTAGCTTTATAGGTCTGAGGTCAACACATTTAGAAGCCTAAGACCTATTTCCAAAATAATTTTAGGACACAAACAGAAAAATAAGGTTAATTATCCATGCTTTGATTAACATAACCTGATAAACATGTCTTCTCTTTATTTAAAAAAAATAAATTGTAAATTCTACTAGTACTGACTCAGTATTATTCTCAATAGAGAGCTCTGTTATTTCAGAAAACATTTGTAAAAGAAGGTTTTTTTTTCTACTCATGGTAAGAGTAACCTCTTCCCAAGTGTAAAAAGTCCTTAATCTACAAACATCACCATGCTTAGCTTTGCACATACAAGTACTCCCACTGAAACTGAAGCCGGATTGGACTATGGATTGAATGTACTCATGCAACTTCCCCTTGCAAAATGACTGGCCTTTTTCCATTTTTATATTGCTATGTTGACACTAATCAGTCAATGAAGCAACAGAAGTCTTTCTGCATTCTAAAGCAGTGCTATCAATTGCTCTGCTGATTTTGTTGAAAAATACTAGAATCTTCAGAGAAAGAGCAGTATTATATGTTATATTATTATGTCAAAACAAGCAGCAAGATTCAGCCTCATGTAATCAAACACAGAACACTTTACATCTCAAATACTTTGCTTTATGAAACACAAAATGAATATTTCCCCTCAAAATTTTCCAGAGTTTTGATAGAAAGCTGCAGGCTTCAACTCTGACACTCGGAGGCTGTCATGGATTAGTGCTAAAGTTTGTTGTGGTGTGTCCGAGTTTTTTCCTTTAGCACAAAGAACTCTCCCAGGCTTTGCGGAGAGCCACGAATATGAAATATTGTCAATCTTTACAGAAAAAGCTCCAGAAATTTCTGAATCCTGTTCTATTTGTACTTTGTGACTAGCAGGGCTTAATTCTACCTTTATGATTAAGTTCTTCACAATGTGTTAGGTCTTATATCCTTGGTGACATACAGGAGTCTAGAATGATGGTGACTAGGGCTCTTTTTCATTTATGTTGCATTGCACAGAATTCTGCTCCTTCCTCAGGGCCTAGTTTTAGGTAGCTATTAAAGCAAAACAAGATCCATCCCTAGGCCCTGCTCAGAATTCATCTTTATATCAAAAATGCTGTGCATCAGAAATAGTATCAAAAATGTGAATGCCCTGTGCTGCTCTATGTTGTAAATACATAGTCACGATATTTCAGCTTTTAGCGATGTTATTTTTTTTTATCTATTTCCTTTTTCCCTATTTATACTTTCCTCTCCGCTTACAAGCAAATTATCTGGGACACCAATACTAGGACAATATTAAAGATGATTCTAAATTTGAGCTCAGCATCTACCTCTTTTTCTGGAATAGGTATTTTTTCATTAATCCTCAGATGTTATGTTAACATTTAAAGCTTGCCTTACATACAAGAAAAGCAAGTTAGTGAAATTTCCCAGTCAGGCTCTTTTTTGTTATTGGGGCTATTTATTTATTCTGATCACTGATTTAGTTTTCTGGAAAAGATTGGACAAGGAACTATACTCTACTATACATAGCAAATAATCACCCTTCATATTTTAATTATACCTGCTTCCCATTGTGAGTAAAGATGTGAGTACAATCCTGTAACTGCGAAGTATAGAGATTGCCACAGACTCATCCTACTGTTAAAATGGGGAGGAGAACAAGACGACGTTATTCCAATAGTGTCTTCATGACCATCATTACATGTCATAGGTGTGGAAAAAATCATTACAGTTGGGAAAGATTTATAGAAATCTTTTAGATTATCCGTTCCCCTGCATGAAAGTGGTAAGGAAAAAATTCCATAGTGTTTCTGAGTGATATTTTTTTTTCATTACAAAATTTAGATCAGTCACTCTCTAAACTCTTACAAGTTTTCGAGGCAACCATGCCCTAGAAAGCCAGAGCAGGTGACATCCTAGTTTAAATATATACCCTCTAAAATTATTGAGTTGAGAAGAAAGACAGATTTAAGTGACCCCATACGTTGTTGGTTTTTTGCGCTTTGGGTGTTAGTTGGTTGGGGTTTTTTTTAACAAAAAATGGACTTTCAATCAATCTTTTACAAGTTTACATGCAGCTGTTTAACATGAGCATATTAATTTACCTTATCAATACAATTCATAACACATACTTACATGACTTTCTCTTATAGCTCAGGCCATACTTTTACTGTTAGCTTATTTAAATTAGGTAAAGTTTACCAGGCTACTAAGTCCTGTGAACACAATTTGGCCTGTAGATTATATATAAGCAGTTTCTTCTGTGTACTCGTTGTCCAATCCTGAATTGTCTGGTCTTGATTATCTCTGATGAATCACACCAGATTCATAGTAGCTGATCCTTGTTAAGCTTTCACCTATCTAAGACAAAGCAGTCAAAATGTTCCAAGCAGCTTTTAAAGTTCAGTTACACCTACAAAGTGAGTCTGTTTTAAATAGTTCATTGGAAACAAATTTCTTCTAAGTTTGTGGGCTTTGATTTTTTTTTTTTTAAAAGACCGTTCAGATAATTCTAGTACTTATTTATTGAAACCTATTTTGGGTTAGCTTGAGACTGATGTCTACTCTGGGTTTAGAAAAAGTTTATGTGTAAATAACACAAAAATAAGCCACGGAACCTTAAATTTCTTTAAAACATACATTCATTTTGATCAACTCTGCATGTAAGAAGCTGGAGTCTGCAATAATGAAAGGCCAATTTAAAAGACTTGAAATGGAACCATTATAGGACCAATTATCCTAGCTGCAGTTTCATGATTTTATATCTGGAGTTCAAAGGGAATGTAATGTGAAGCACCCTTTGCCTCATCTGTAAGGGGGAATAAAAGGTCCATTACAGGCCTTACAGCAACATGGCACTGGGCTTAAAACTGCCAGGCAGCAAGAATAATGCTTGAAATAGTTTCATGCAGGTAAGTTTTCATGCTCAAATCTCCTGGGTTCTGTTGCCATTTGTTTATTATTAAACTGACTGTGGAATCACTAGTTCATCCATTCACAGAAAGGAGAAATCACATTCTGCTCTACACAAGAGTCTACTGAATCTCTATAGATATTTTTGGAAAGAACTTTGAAGTTTTTCAAAAAGCCATATGTCTAATTGGAAGGTGTAAAGATAACACATACCCAGTGGTATCAGGTGAATGGACAAGAGGCAATGACCAAAAACTGAAATACAGGAAACTCTATTTAAACATAAGAAAAAATGTTTCAGAGTGAGGGTGGACATGTTTCCCAGAGAGAATGTGGAGTGCCTACCCCTGGAGATATTCAAAACCTGACTGAATGCAGCTCTGAGCAACCTGCTCTACCTGAATCTGCCCTGATCAGGGGACTAGACAAGGCAGTATCCAGAGATGCCTTCCTGTCTCCTTCTTTTTCAATCCTATTCTTTCAAATCTGAAAAGCTTGAAATTATAACAGTACAGCTGGAAGAACTGCTATATGAACAGGAGAAATCACATTCTGCTCTACACAAGAGTCTACTGAATCTCTATAGATATTTTTGGAAAGAACTTTGAAGTTTTTCAAAAAGCCATATGTCTAATTGGAAGGTGTAAAGATAACACATACCCAGTGGTATCAGGTGAATGGACAAGAGGCAATGACCAAAAACTGAAATACAGGAAACTCTAAACATAAGAAAAAATGTTTCGCTGTGAGGGTGGACATGTTTCCCAGAGAGAATGTGGAGTGCCTACCCCTGGAGATATTCAAAACCTGACTGAATGCAGCTCTGAGCAACCTGCTCTACCTGAATCTGCCCTGATCAGGGGACTAGACAAGGCAGTATCCAGAGATGCCTTCCTGTCTCATTCTTTTTCAATCCTATTCTTTCAAATCTGAAAAGCTTGAAATTATAACAGTACAGCTGGAAGAACTGCTATATGAACGTATCTTCTCCACTGACAATTTCATTACTGATTTTTTTTTTTAGATTTACAGTGCAGTGAGTTACTGGAAGCTTCCAAGAAAGAAAACTTGTAAAACTGAAGAGTTTGATTGTACACAGCCCAGGAGTAAAGTTCTCACCTCATTTCTCCACCTTGTGAGAAGCGTATAGAGCCTGGAGATGGAGACTCCTTTGTGGTAAATGACACTGGGGGTAACGCCTGCAATGTACCACTGAACAAAGTACACAGAAGGTACCCCTGAGGTCAGGGAAGCCACATCAACAGTCCTAAGCTTCTTAAATCCCTCCACCCTTGCAAGATCTGTGTCCAATATGACCTAGCCTCCCTTCCTGAGAACAAGCCCTCAATAGGAGATGGGAGGGGTCGTAGCAAAGCACCTGAGTCCTCCAGACGGTGGGATCCTTTTTTAGATTGACATATGCTTTTTCTTATAAGGACTGTAGGCATAGAAAGCATTTGTGCATCTGAGGAAGTTAAGATGAATACAAATGTTTTAAGCTCCATGGTGTTTCTATTGCAGCAGACTATACTTTCCAGATAGTTTTTAATCGTTGACATGGACAATTATATAGTAACATGTTTCTTAAAGTAACTGTTATTTACTTTATAAACTGCAATGACTCATTCAAAACCCTTGCTGTTTATTATGTCAGAGGATACTTATTATCTTCCTAGAAGGCCCCTGCCATAGTTAACTATAGCTTTTCTTTGAGTCATTACTCTCATTCCATCATCTGCAGTCCTTAGAGAAATGTTTACTTCACCAATCAGTAACTTGATGTGGCTATAATGTATAAAACAAGTGAAAGAAAACTCTCTGTTCTGGAACATAACCTTCTTTAGTAGAGTAGGTGCTTTTGAAATACCTTTTTAATGTTTATGTGCGGTCATTTATTTTTAATCTGAGCCGATTACAGCTCAGCTATAAAGCTGAGGAACAAAATAAGCTAGTTTATTTAAAAAAAAACCTGTGCTAATTTTAGGGGTGTTTATCTTAAAATAATTTTAAAATACTCAAGTACAAAATATTTAACCATGAAGCTTCCTTTTTTTCCATTCAACTCATATCAAACTGCCGCTACACTTAATTGTTTGGTAATGACAAAAGGAATTCCTCTCACTTATGTTTGGTTTGTGTATTAGGTTCGTCTTCAGATCTTTATCCCCTTTTTGATGACACTTATTAACACTTATGAACTTCAGCAGTTAGATGACGGGTAAATGCAAGACATCTGACTGAACAGTTGTGTTCAGTTTCCATTTATAATTTTCTGATCCCAAGCCATAGCTCTGGCCCAGACTCAAGGAAGGGCAGCTTTATCAGTTCTCAGTAGTCCCAAAGGGCTAAGCAACCTAATCTGAATACAGCCCTCCACAGACATAGCTCTTTTACTCGGAGGGCAGCAGAGTAATGACAGCAGATCTGTCTGGTTGCTCTTCTTTGCAGTCCCCTGATGCTTCCTGTTTTGCCTTCCCTGGGGGAACTGACTTTGAACTCAGGCAGTGACTTCCATTTAGCACCTCCAATTCTATGTCTAGTGTAAGACAAAACCATTTTAGTCACACATGGAGGTGGACATGTTACAACTGCATCAACGCTTATTACTGAATAGAAGAACTCATTAGCTTTAATTCATGTTTTGTTTTGATGCTGATCAGACTGCTGTTTCTCTTCAAGAGTAAGAATACCACAAATAATCTTCCATATTTTATTTACTTTATTTTTCTGTCAAACATCTTTGCATTTTAGGGTGTTTTTTCTTTTATTTAGCCAATAGACTTTCTAATCTTAAGATTTCCACAGTGTCTTAAGGATTTTCAAGCATGACATATTGTTCTGCACTGGAAGGCAGCAGCCGGAGTATACTACTCTGCGGCCACCACAACAAAAGGAACACACACTAACCCACACATCCCCCCTCTGCAACAGGTGCCAACAATATCACAACCTAGAACCAGTGCAAATTTCCTCGGTTCAGCTGTGTTTGCAGGTTGTGTTCTACCAAATTTACTTTCCATAATCATTCTCTGAAATCCACCAAATTAATATTTTCTGTTTCCAGAAACTGTTTCTGCAAAGGAATCTTTCTTACAGAAATAATCACAGCTGGAAGACAAATCTTATGCCTCTAGATATTCAGGACCAATAAATATTGGCAAGCATTAGTCCTCAGTTGAATAGAAAAATCAATAAAACAATGCTTGGAAACTAAATATGCACCATAACTTGGTTGATTTATTTGCTGAAATGCATGCACATGTTTAATTTTTCATTTTATTAAACCATGCAGCTCCAGGGTAGCTGCTGAAAAGATACCTAGCGAGAACCTCTGTACTGAGAAAGTCAAATTAATCACAGTCTTATAGAGAAGAAAAACCCTCAAGACATCTTGTGATTTAAATCCAAAAATATCCACTCTTGTCTTCAAACACAAATAATTAAAAAGAAATACTAAACATTTTATCAGATTTTTTTTTTATAGGGTAGAATGTAATTTCTTGAGACAAGTAATACTATACATATCTTGTGAGGGAGAATTCAACAGTTCACCATGAATACTCAGGATAGATGCCCAACACATGCCGCTCCTCCCCTCAGCAAAAAGGTATTTAAGAATTGTTCAAGCAAACAGCCTTCCAATTCCAGCCTTCATCCCAGGTGTCTGGGACCAACACTGAGATATAGCTACCTAATACACAGGGCATTAGAGGCTGGGTCATATCCTCTGTCACGTATCTCATCTATACACTCTTCAGAAGTCCAGGACTTCCAAAGGTCTTTTTTCCCCAGCTTTGACAGTAACAGAGAGAGCTTTAAGGCAAGTTTGGGCAAGGCATCAGCATAAATGCGCAGATGCTCTGTAATGACAAAAACCCACATGCAATCACAGCTCTCATCAAATGTTAACGGTATGTTTTAAAAGTCTGGTGTGAGCTTTATATAGAGTTTGGAGTGCTTATAATATATTTTGACAGCCTCATTCTCATTTATATGTCTTACATTTTACTTTGCTCTGGAAGTCAAGGGCTTCCTTAAAGTGCACGCAGGTTTGTTTCCTTTCCACTTCGGCCATCCTTATCATGCCAGAGGAAGCTGTGTGAAACAGAAGGAAGCCTTAAGTCTTTTTAAGCAGTGGTGTGATAAAGGGCAAAACATTTGGAAGTACTGCTAAAAATGACAGAGAAAGTATTGCGTTTTTTGCTATTAACCTCTATGTCTATACCATCTGCTAGAAACAAAAATCAATCTTAATATCCCCAAGGATGCTGTTCTCCCTTTTTTTCTCCCTCTTCATCCTATTTAACTCCAGGTTTTAATTACGTATGGGAGGTTTGATCAATCTTAATATCCCCAAGGCTGCTGTTCTCCCTCTTCATCGTATTTAACTCTAGGTTTTAATTACGTATGGGAGGTTTATCATATCCAAATGAAGGCCTATGTGAGCAGAACCTAGGAAGAAACTTTAAATTAATTTAGACACAACCTTTTATTAAAAAGGAAACCTTGGAACTGATGATTACTCACGTTAGAATTATGTAGTTATTACTCAAGTTAAAAATGGAGATTATTATTCAGTTACAAGTAACATAGGACATAATATTGTTCAAATATTGTTCCATACAACTTTCATGATATGTTCATATCTAGGACAGTTTGTGTCAAACTGGTCAAATATAGGAGCCTGAAAAAAAGCATCTAGGCTCACTCCCATGAGTTCTAGGTGCTCAGCTCAGGAGAAGCCACTGTTTATAAAATCATCTCGACACAATGTTATTATGCTCTAGTGAACTTTCTGTAATATCAGTTCTACAGACAAAGCCATCTGATAAACATCTACCAACAACAGTATGCTTTGTGTGTGTGATGCATAACACAGAAAATCATATTATACCTTGAATGAAAGAAAGTAAATTCTTTGTAACTTGCAGTGCACTGTGAAAGTGGCTTACGTTAAGTTTAGTTGCTTAAATTAAGATCAAATTTTGCATCTCTCCTTTCTCCCATCTATCGTTGTGGTATTATCTTGCATGGGGTGACATTCATTTAAGCAGCAACAACAATTACAGCAGAATTTGATAAATATTTCTATATCCATTTCTTGTGACAAACAGATGCATGAGATAGATACATTTGACTTCGGAAAACTGACAATGGCAAAAACCTGATGCAGATGGAAGGCCATCAAACACAGTAACCAGGGCTCCTTCATGGTCTCCTTGTATCTCCTTTTCTCAGTCCAATGGGAGAGTGACTGCTATAGCTTTACAGTTTAAGCAAACATTATTGGTAACTTAATGCTGAAGTGAACAATCCAGGACTTCCTGGAAGTTGAGTTAAAAGTTAAATACCACCTTAGGCATCTTTCATACTCAGTAGAAAGAAGAGAGGTATTATTAGAGCATGATCTTTCCCAAACTAAATTAAGACTGCTGGAGATGCTCATTTGATTCCATTCCATTAAATGCAAAAAACACAGGGGATATAGGTATCTAACTTTAAATGTCTATGAGATTAATGCTACTTTTTTTTCCCACTAAAAACCATGATTATCCTTTTTCCCATCAATTCTAAAGTCTTGTCTAAACTTTCCTGCTTTCCAAAAAATATGTTTTCTTGTTCTGTACATTCTTTTTATTCAGACTTGTCACAACAGTTCATCAACACAGCTCTAAGTAGCAATTATTTTATGTAATTTCTACTCATCATTACCACCTCTTCACCAATAATGCATTTTTCCATTTGAAATTTTAAATACATTTATGATATATAAAATCAGGACACTCAGATTAGCACCTTTTGCATGTTGATTCAGAAGTAACAGACCAAAATACTTGGATTTTCTTATTTCTGTTTGAAGAAGAAACCCCCAAAGCTACTTTAATTGTAGAATAATTATTTAACTATATAACTTGCCCAGTAAGGATTCCAGATGATTTGTATCATGGCTGCTGAAGGGCTATTTGTATATTTGTCTTCAGAGAAAATTTGAGCTTCTTCAAAACCAGGAATCTTTCCCTGATCCTGATACACTCACCGTGTTAAACAACAAAACACACAAGCATAAAAGAGTCAACATCCATCAGCAGAACAAAATATTCAGGCACATAGAAATAAGCCAATATCAATTATTGGTAGGAAACATTTATATTTGCAATCAAAGCTGTGGAATTACTACCAGCATTATCATTAATTGGTCAGTGACTATTTTCCCCTCACTGTTTATGCATATAAAGCAGCTATGATCTTAGTTTTTAACTGAGTAAATTAAAGAAATGCACAAGTTCCCTGAGTTGAAAAAGTAACAAAAGGGGTTTCAGGCATCATCTGTAATAGCTCAAGCAAGCAAATGATTATCAAGTGAAAAAATATCAGCTGCAGAGGCAGAGCACCGGTGTTTTGTGTTACATACAGCTCTTGAAACAACTCCTGTTTCACCCAGAAAGGAAGAATGGAAAATGGTCTTTTTATTAATGTAATTATTTACAGAACCTGCTGCCCATTCTTAGGTAATGCTTGTTAGGAAATATGTGATCCAGTATGAGTTTTACATTTGTGATAAGATTGGTTTGGGCTGGAATGACAACAGCTCTTTCACCAGCCTTCAAACAGACACCACAGATGTGGCTTAGACAGACCCATGACAGTTGCATAGTCCTGGTAGGGTGAAAAACTCCTCACTGGGTATCTGGATCAGACACTGATGGGAACCCAGGATGCCCTTCACACCATAGTGTCAGCATAGGGACAATGTTGATCCAAGACAAGGGACAGGTGCTATTTCCCAACCTTCCACATCTACCAGAAACCACATATCTCTCTTGCCTCCAAAGCTCCTACCTCTTCCAGTAACATAGAATCATAGAATCACAGAATGGTTTGGGTTGGAAGGGACCTTAAAGACCATCCAGTTCCAACACCCCTGCCATGGGCAGGGACACCTTCCACTAGACCAGGTTGCTCAAAGCCTCATCCAGCCTGGCCTTGAACACTTCCAGGGATGGGGCATCCACAGCTTCTCTGGGCAACCTGTTCCAGTGCCTCACCACTCTCTCTGTGAAGAATTTCTTCCTGATATCTAATCTAAACCTCCCTGATTTCAATTTATACCCATTACCCCTACATCTACACCTGAAAGGTGTCAGAGCTGCACGTCATTCATGCTCGCAGGCTCTTGTCCTGCAGAGGGACTTTAATCAACCTGACATCTGCTGGAAAAGCAGCACAGTGAGCTGTAGGCAATTCAGGAGCCTCTGGAATCCATTGAGGGTAACTTCTTAGGCCAAGTAATAGACAGCCCTACCAGAAGGGATGTGGTACTGGACATGTTGGTCAACAACGTTAGCTAATTAGTGATGTGAAAATTGCAGGCAGCCTAGGCCACAGTGATCATATAGTGATCATGCAGTATGCAGTCCTGAGGGATATGGATCAGGTAAAATGTATAGTCACAACCTTGAATTTTAGTAAAGAAAAATCCCAGCCTTTCAAAGAGTTAGTCAACAGGACCCCCTGGGAAACTGCCCTTAGGGACAAGGGAGTAGAACAAAGCTGGAAGATCTTTAAGGATGCTTTCCATAGAGAGAGAGAGAGCACTCAATCCCTAGGTGTAAGAAATCAGGGAAGGAAGGCAAGAGATGGGCATGGCTGAGTTGAGACCTGATGGTCAAACTAAAGGGCAAGAAGGAAATGCACAGGCACTGGAAGTAGGGACAGTAACCTTCTGTAAAAGTAAAATAACTATTAGAACGTTTGTCAGGGATTCACAAGTCTGATACCCATTAAAAGTCAGTAGAATATGCTCATTATTACTTTGTGCCTTATCAGTTATAACTGGAATCATAAATTTATTTCTATTTGTATTGGTAACATCTAAGAAGCTAATCCTTTGCACATCATTAACAATAATCAATCAAAAGTCTGACTTTTAAATGAGCTGTAGCTATTGGTTATTTGCTTGGATAGCCTGAAAGCAAGTCAAATAATACACAGGTTTTCTATTTATGTTCCACAGCAGTCAGCAGCACTGAAGTGAGAAAGTCACAGTCTAGTTACTTAAAGAAGCAGTTGCCATGTGTCTGATAGTTTATTAGCTATCATTTAATTAAAATGCAATATACTCAGTGAAGTTAAAATTTATTTAATGATCAGCTAGATTTGTGCCATCTGTAGTATATTCTTTAGCACAACAATGGCATCCTCTGTACTGCAAAATGTATGAATTTACACAGTCACTCAAGCAATCTGGTATAAACTTTTATGCATGATTGAAAAGGAAAAGGTATCCCTCACACAAAAAATACATCTCCTTTTGCAACTGTTAGCTGCAATTAAGATATTTCTGGCATCTAACATACATAGTACAGTTTGGGCTTACACTTCCTTATGTTAGGTTATATGAGAAATTATAAAACTTTCTCAGAGCCAGAAGAATCAAACAGCAATTATGTTCATCAGCATAAAAGTCCAGTAACTTTAAACGTAGATCTTCCCACAAACTTTCAAGAATCTGATTTCTAATTTGCTAAACATCTGATCTATGGATCTGGATGCTTGTTTTCTTCCATGGCTTTTACTCCTAAAAGCTGATATTACAGTTCGATTCCTATTAATTCAGCGTTTCTGTAGCAAGGAATTATCTGATACTGAAATCCTTGCTTGCAATATATACTGCTTGCTAAACAACTAAGTTGTGTCACTTAAAGATGCATCAGGCAGTGTCTAACTTTCCCTATTGCACCTGCCTCTCACAAGGATGCTGTTTCAAGTTGTCAATGCCAGCCCACAGCAATGAGCAGTGTCATGTAATTATAATCTTTAGTGTTCTACAAACCCCACAAAGTAGGTGGGAATCACACAAATGCACAAATAAGGTCCTTATAAGATGAAGAGTAACCACTTGAGTGATTTACTCTTTTTTTCACAATATATTCATGCAGTAAGAAGTACAAACTAGGATCATTTCAAAAGATATATCCGTAAGGAAGCAATAAGTGTATTTTGTGAAGCTACGGGTTACTCAATATATTTAAGGGGAAAAACTGGTTCTGTTACTTTGATTAAGCTTGATTCTGAATACATTAACCCCTCCCACTAGTGATTAAACTAAATAAAGTATTTCAAAAGCCACTGGGTTGTATTGCTATGGTAACCCACTGAACCACTGAAATAATAATTGTGGGCCTGACATTATACTTAAAGATTTCATTTTCCCTCCAAAATACAATACTGATAGACAATATTTTCCTGAACCTTTTCCCCATGTCAAGGAGAAAATCACTTTTCTCTAAACTTGCAACATTAAATCTACTGATTTGCCAAGGTAGATTATACACTGCATGGTTTTGGTTTTGTAATTTTGCCCTAGAAGTTATCTTTAAACTGAAAAAAAAAATAATTATAATTGTAAAAGCCACAGTAGATGTCACCTCCCATGAAAAGTCACATGTTCTAGAAAGGACCAAAAATAAAATTGATATAGAAATGCTGAGCTGCATTTGGACACATGTAGTACAGATCAAGTCTGACTATGCATGCTTTGAAAAAGCTAAAATGCAATAAACATGCTCATATAACTTGTTGAATTGAAATCTAAATCTGAAACTCACATTCATCTACCAAAATGTCTCTTTTTCTGTAAATGTGTTTTATTGAATCTACATGGAATCCAGTGAAAGACAGAAGTTTGATTTCCTTTAATCTGGTTTATATGATCTGCTTTAGAAAGGTAACATCACTCATACTTTCATTCCACCTTAGCTCTGCAAAAGACAACTTGTGTACTTTAAGCTATTTATGGTAAAGACAGTCTCATGATTTTTGTCAAAAAATGTTTATATTTTAACCCATTTTATCACATTGTATATGAGAACTACACTCTAGAGACAGAAAGAGACTGGAAATAGACTTTTGATATCTTTTTCATTGTGTTTTGTTTCGTGCTCAAATGTAAACCTAGTGAAGGGTCTCACTGGTCTGAGACAATGCCTCTGCACTGACTTTTTAGCAGGACTTTTTATTTGGCTTATTGAGTGAACCCGTATTTTTTAAAAGTTAAAAACCTAAATATTTCCATTTCTGGAAGAGGTAGTTTGTTTCCTAGAAAAGCTTACACATCTTAAGCTTCTCCAAGGCTCAGACAAAGTGCCTACTTTTTGATTGAATGTTTATAAGAAGAAACCCTGATGCAGAAGCCATACTGGGTTTTTTCTATTCTACACATACAATACAGTAGCCTAACCATGTACTGAGAAATCCCTAAAACTTGTGGCACATACTATAGCTGGTTGTAAGGAGGAGACATCAGACAATTGCCCTGTCTCCAGAAATCACAGAACCCCAACAGACTAGATAGGAATGTAAATGGGGACAAGGAAGACAGTGTATTTTGTCATGTCTGGAATTGGTTCCATGAATTTGGTTTGAGCTCTGGGCACTGAACACAATCTTGAATGTCAGACAAATAGAGATGCCTGATATTTCACACCATGTGGGATGCAGGGTCCAATCCCTTCCTGCTCAGTTCCAGTGGCCTAGACCACTTCTCTTTTCCTACATTCAGTTGACACTACTACACCTTTACTTAGAGAAGAAAAATCATGAATGAATCTGCATTTTAATGTCAAATCCATTTCCCTTCCATACGTTTCATGACCAGTAGCTCAATATCAGAAAGTTAAGCATTTGTTTCACTCCACCTCAATTTTGATAATTCTTATTTTCACATCTTCCCAAATTCCACTTTTCCCTGTGTTTAAAATCAGCACCATATAAAAGCTAAAAGTATTTGTTTCATTTGGAGCCACTCCTAAATCTCTCTACATTATACTCAGTAAAAAGCAATGCCACTTCTTTTATTATTATAGTCAAATTGATTGGAACAAAGGCCTAACTTTAAAAATCTGTTTCATCTTAAATGCTGATTATTCCCGTTCTTTTTTCTGTGTTGTTTTTTTTTTTTTTAATTTGTTATGCAAAGCTTTCTCAGTCACCACATACCATCCCCCCAGATCCCAGAGTCTTTCTTATGGTTTTGATTAATATTCTAGAAACTGCATATTCTAGGTCACAAAGACAATCTGTAAAAGGAAGAACTCCTCAGTCAGGACTGTAGGGTGTATAAATAACAAGAATATTTTTGAGAGTAAACATCACAAAATTCAAATTAGATGAAACAGCTATCATTTTGGTAATATATATCCTAGGGACCCTTCCTTAATTTTCCTGATGATGCAGACATTACAATGCATAACATTCCTTTTGATTAACTACAATTATGGCAGCTTTTTACCTGCACTAGTGTAGGTTAGATGACCTTAGATATCTGTAGAAGCTTTCCAGAAGAGTAAATAAGCGTTTAATTGGACCATTTAAAATGCATATTACTGACAATTTGCTGTAATTTCAACATCAACAAAAAAAAATTATTTGCAAGAAGACATGTTAACTGGCTGACTTATAGGATATTTCTGATTGTTTGTTTGCCTGTTTTATTCCTTTAAGCAGCAAAGAATAGAAATTGTGGGCACAGAGTGTAGTCCATTATCATACCGTCTAATACCAGAGCAACCTTGAAATATCAGTGGGAGACAGCACAAGCACCCTTGATGCAGGCTTTTCCTACTTCCTCGGCACCAGGTACTACATTCCACTGCTGCCTGAATTACTTATTAACTCCTATTGATTGGTTCACTCAGCTCTTATCTAGGTGTTGCATTGATACCCTGTGCTGTATAAGCACAAGAACTTGGGAATATTTTGGATTTTATCTCAAGTGTCATTATCTGATGAAGTGCTCATTCTCTGAGGAAGAAGCAAACTGCCTATGACAACAGCATCACCTGCTGTTGGATGAGGAATCAACATTCCATTTCCTGAGCAGTTTGTCTAATGCTTATTTTATTTTTCAGGGTAACTGAGCTAAATATGCAGTTCAGGAATGAGGAAGAAGACCATATAACTCATGCTGAACTGTCATTTTTTATAAAAGATTGTCATATGCACGTAACTGTCAGTAAATAACAACTCATATGCTGAGATCTCTAGTGTCACTTTGACACAGAGAATGCAGAACATTTTGTTGTTCAGGACTGTAGGTTTTTCCAAAATACATAAAAATTCTCAGTCCATACTATAAAATCTTGTGAGGCATTTATTGGAAATAATCCTTTCCTGGGTTTGTAAATCAACATTAATGTGGGTTTCCTATAGGAAAAAAAATTTACAATGGCATCGTATAGGTCTTAGGTTAGAATCACATGTAGGAACATTACATTTTAAATTTAATCATTATATATGAACATTACAGAATAATTTTGCAATTAAAAAATTGTAGTATGTACCACGATATTTTAAAATTTAGCAGTATCTCTTCTTCCATTGAAATATTAGTATAAAATAAGATTTCCTAAGAGATCAGATTGATTTTACAATTTTTTTTCGTCTTGCCTAAAACTTAGGCACCCATAGCTTCCAAGGATCTCAAAAGATGGGTGTTTCCATACATATTGCAGGAGCCACCAAGGACTTTTCAGCTTCCAAACTCAGAAGGCTGGAGATGCACTGGAAGATGGGATGGGCCACAGGCAGGATAGCTGATCCAAACTGGCCAAAGGGATATTCCATAACATATGACATCATGCTTACCACATAAACTAGTGGGAAAGCTGACTGGGGGCCCACTGCTCAAGGACTGGTTGGGCATTGGTTAGTGGGTGATATGCAATTGCATTGTGCACCCACTTTTTTGTATATTCTTGTATTATTATTTTAGTTTATTTAAATTATTAAACTTTTCTTTTCTCAACCCACACATTTTTTTTTTCAGTTTTACTCTTCCAATTCTCTCCCCCCTCCTACTGGGTGGAGAAGAGTGAGCAAGTAGCTGTGTGGTGCTCAGTTGACAGATGGTGTTAAAGCACAACTATTATTTATCATTTTCATTATCATTTTTACCTTTGTAACTCTGGGTTTCTGTGGATCGATGTAAACATCAAGCTCTCTTCTCCCTCTTTGATATTTAAAACCCCTACATGTTGCATGGCTTGGTGTGGAAACTAGGATGCATCTGGTCTAAGCATTGCTGAGTCCTTCACTACACCAAGGGAACTTTGTTCCCTTGACACATATCAGTGTCATTCAGGGAAACAACTAGTTTTTAAGAGACACTGAATGTTCCAGTAGATGCAAATGGCTGATCCAAGTGAACTTAATTACAAAAATTCCAGATTTTCCAAGGAAAACTAAGGATTCAAGTGAAAATTGCAGGATAGAGAGCCTCTCTTCTCTTTTTAAAACTTTGTTCCCTTGGTAGTTGGTGTTGGTAGCCAGGCTTACCATGTCCTGCATGTTTAGGGTTGTGTTGGTTTGTTTTGGTTTTTTTTTTTATATGAGATCTAAATCAACAGAAGATTACCGAATTATATTGTTATGATTTACATCTCTGTTCCCAGTGGTTCTCTGCTAGGTGCTCTTAAGGAAACAGAAGACTTTTTACATGGTTTTTTTGTGCCTTACGTGATGGGTTTTGTAAATGGTCCTGTAGTAAAACATCAGCTGCTGGTTTTTCCCCTAACTGCAGCTCCCTTACCATACTTCTATACAACAGATATGCAGCAAAGCCACATACCTCAGCTCAGAACTCTTTTAAACCAAACCCTTTACTTCTAAGGTGTATCACCCTGCACTTACAAACATTAGATTTCTTATACACCTGTTACAGTCAACCTCTTAGTTCATCTAAAAGGATAATGGATGTCTTGGGTTCTTCTAACACATATCAGTGTCATTCAGGAAACAACTAGTTTTTAAGAGACACTGAATGTTCCTGTAGATGCAAATGGCTGATCCAAGTGAACTTAATTACAAAAATTCCAGATTTTCCAAGGAAAACTAAGGATTCAAGTGAAAATTGCAGGATAGAGAGCCTCTCTTTTAGTCTTAAAACTTTTTTGCCCACTTGCTCTTTCGACTGAGCACACACAATCACAAATCAAAAAGTAAACACGTAAAGTATTTACAGAATAAAGTAGCAGAATACGTATAACACATTACATGATTTGTAAAAGATCTGAAACATCTACAGATTTTAACTAGGAAGAGAATATATGAAAAATCTTTAATTTCCTTCCATTCTTAACTGCTAAATCTCTGCACATCATCAGTAGAATTAGCCACAAGTGACAAATAGGTAGATGCTTCTGTAATGTCAATCTGATACTTAGGTACTTACTCAAACCCCTAAGTATGTCAATGCAAGGATTCTTGCATGATATAATGAAACTGATCCTCCTTAGGAATAATTAAACAAATCTTCGTATCAGATGAAAAATTCTTAGTTAAACACTTAATGCATCTTTGAGAAAATGACTGTTACAGAGTTCTCTCCACTAGAGGTCTCTAGAGAAATACAAAAAATAATTCAGAATAGCAGATACCTTAGACTTTTCTTCTTGACACTGTTTACATTTCAGGGAACTAAATATTAACATTTGTTCTATACTTGTTCCAGGTATTTCTTTGGATATGCTTATTCTGATATGGATAATTCAAAGTCCTATTACTACAATAATAATTCACATCTACGATGTGCTTTAATGTATCTTATGATTAGATTTGCAACGTTTATAATTAGAATTTAAACATCACTTCCTTTAGGAAGTATAATATCATACCAAGTATTTAGCTAAAGGAAGAAAAAACCTAAGGTGGCTACTTGATTGTGTAGCCACCTTGCTAAATAAAGAAAAAATAAAGTAGTAACAATCGCAAATGAATAAAGTCTTGGTTAACTAGAACAGTATTTCAGTTGGCAAATCAAAAAATTATGACTCTACCATGCTGTTCAACAAGCCATTATATCCCAGGAAAAACAAAACCATGGCTTTATTGTTTGTTTTTATCATCGAGCTAACATGAGCATAAAAGAAGAATAGAATTCATATAATTGGACTCTTTTATCTTCTTAGTATTTTCCGGTTTGGGTTGGGGTTTTTTTCACTGTAAGTTTTTAAATTTTAAGATTGTGCAGTTTACAGTGGGTTGTTGATTTTTGAAATTGTAATTTCCAGTTAAAGATGAACTTTATCCATTTTAGGACTTATGCATTTTTATACCACTCACCAGAGCAATTCATTCAGTAGTTTAGAGATTTTTCAGGAAGTCAAACTTGTGGTCATTACATTTCCCTCATGCTATTTTATTTCAGTGAACTTTACATCTGCATTGACTCATTTTTTACTAACATTTGCCTCATTACATATAATGATGTCTCCAGGTTACTGTAAGATTTAATGTTGACTATTCTTTAATTTGGTTAATTAATATGACTTCATATTTGTATACTTCTTCCTTACCATTTTCTGTGCCTCTGTTACATGTTTGACATATAACAATCCTTCAGACCTTTTCTTCTGTACCTCTGAAGTGGAATGGGGAGTTTTATGACATTAAGGTATGGAAGTGGGAAGTTGAATGGTCTTAGAATCACTATTTGTTCCCGTTACATTCAGCAACTATCATTATCAAAGAAAAATGGAAACAGGGAAGAGTAAGTTGTTATTAATAAGAACTACCAGTTTAAGAAATATAGCTTACTCGGGCATTAATACCAACAAATCGTGTTCTCTACAATTTAAGACTGTGTCACTCCTCAGAAACCTGGAAAAATCTGGAAATAAAAATACTTGCCCATTCAAATTGCTCCTTCTTTAACTGGGGTGGATAGTTCAGTAAACAGGAGCTCAAAGTGCATGCAGCAGTTAGTTTCTGCTCATTTTTTGATGCTACCTGTTAAGTGTGGAATAGAAGAACATGAGGTATGCTGAGAGTTGAGACACTCAGGAGGGAGGCACTCCTGAGAAGGCAGGTTACTGGGACAGTTCTGAGACTTTCTGAAGTTTGTCAATTTACTTTAACAGAGTATCTTCTAATTTTTTCATCTGTAGAATGAGCACTGTAAAGGGTAGTCAAGTGATGCTAATGAACAACTTGAAATGTCATAGCTAGACATTTAAGAGATGATATTTCTCACTGTATTTCTTGCTGTAAAGACCAGAAAGAGATAAAAAGCTCTAAGAGGAATAGAAGGAGCACAGCAGTGACATAGTCTTAAAACCTGTAATATTATATCACAGAGTCGACCCATCACCTCCATCAGCTGATCTGACAGTGATGGTTTTAGGCATGGAGTTGTACTAAGTTCAGGCACAGTGAATCTGGAGATGCTGATACTTCCATGACCTATCTCGAGTCATTTACAAGTAGGATGAGCACAGGCTGCAGTAATAAAAAAGTCTCCTTACCATTTAACCAAATGCTCCCACTTTTAAGCTTACAAACCTTGAATTTCTATGGTTATATAAGATGTAATCTTAATCATCAAATGTCTATAGACCTATGTCTAGCTATAATCTTTAACTATAATATATATAGGTAATAGTCACTGTTCCTGCCCCATTTGTCTCTGTTCTATAATGAGAAGTTGGTCCCTGGTGTGTCAGTCCAATACACTCAAAATTCATCCATTTCCAGTTACTCACATAACCACCCACTGTAGTTTGGTGGAAGAAACTACAGGAAAGTACTGTCATTGGAACTGACCTGACCTTCATAAGATCTGAAATGATCTATAGACTATACGTTGGAATTGCATTCATATGTGAACACTTCTATATAAATTCTTAGTGTCCAATTTTTTCCTTTGTCACAAAACTCCTGGATTGATGTCCAAACACCAACTGTCTCTGGAGAATTAAGAATGTCACTTCACTGGTGGCTTGAGCCTGTCACTTCACCCTTCTGTCTCAATTCCCTCATTTACAGCCTAAAATTACATTTTCCATTTACTTCACAAGAGGCTCCCAAGAATTGTAGAAAAAGATACATAATCAAATTTAAAATCAATTACTCAGTGATTTTTATATGATTACATAAAGCTCTGAATAAAGGCATTATGTAATAGCAACTGTTAGAATGAATGTTTACGCTAATACTGCATTTATTGTGTAACAAATTCATAATCAGAATGTGTGTTAATACAGCTTTTTTTTTTTTTTCAAGACAAAAGTGCTATTTCAGGTTATTGGTAACAGTATTGTTTGGAACTTCCATCAGCTTGACTAGTTAAACAGCTCATAGCTGATAACTGTGAGGACATGGAAAACAAAGGAAGTCAGTGCAGTTCTTATGGGAACAGGCAGCATCTTCCTCTGGGTTTGAACAAAACCACATGCAATGATCACGACCTCTGGATGCTTCAGTGCTATAAATAAACCATAAGTCGAAGTCTGAACTTTTCAAACTTTCTCTGCTGTTGTGTCAGCAGAATAAAATGCTAAGCTTTCTGTAATAAGGAATAAATTAGTCAATTGGGGATTAAAAAAATATTTTATATGGTTAATGTATGGTGTTAATTTAGGTTACTGAAGCTGCAGTGAGAGCATGCTGTTCTGAGGAGGGTGGTATGAAGTTTCAGGTTAATCCTGTGGTTCCCTCCCACCACCTTCCAGCATGTATATAAATTGTCAGCTCTCCAGACCCTTTGCCAGTTCTCTCTTCTAGACTTGCCAGAAGCAACAGAGGACTAAAGATGAAGATCTTTTTCTTATTCACCTTTTCCACTTTTTTCTTGTCTGCTTTTGAACAAGCAGCTGCTTCTGCTCACTATGACAAGATTTTAACTCATAGTCGAATAAGGGCACGCGACCAAGGGTAAGTAACTGTGTTTTGTTTCTATTTTAAATGGGTGCTTGTTAATCTTTATTGTCTTCTTTCTTCTCGCATTACTTGAAACGTGATTTTTCACTACGAATTCTTACTATTGTTCAAGTAGATCTTTCTTTCTCAATTAAGTTTACAAGAATTGATCCTAAATAAAAAGCTTTCTGGGGAGTTTCAAAAGGAGACAGAATACTGTTAAACTTTACAAAATATGGAAAAATTTAAATTCACCATTTCCCGATGGATAAAATGCATGCATTTTAGAATCACTGAAGTTAATTACAGTTCACAATTAATGTAATGGATCATCAGATATGTTCAATATATATTTTAAAATGTTTGAATAGAGTTGACATATATCCCACAGCATTTGTACACTTTAGTCCACCCTAATGAATATCATAAACTCTATTTAAATGCTTTCTAACATGGGAATGTATAAATGGGAGCTCTTTGTAAAACTTCTGTTCCCACTAGAATAATGTGGCAAGCTGCTCGGCAGGGTACCTCAAAGACAATGCTTACAAGCCAGGCTGCTCAGAGACATGGAAATAATTTGAACAGCTGGTGTCAGGGAGACACATGTGTTTAAACATATTTTCCTTCAGTCTTCTTAAGTAAAAAGCATTCTGTGAATAAGAATGTTTTACCATCCTATCTTCCTTTGTTGAATTCCCTCTGCCTGGTACACACACACACTTCCTGAACTTTTAAAATAAAAAGGTTCACTGGCTTCCCATTGATGTAAAATATATATTCTGCCTCTTGAACAGATGTGTGGGGTTTGTTTTTTTTTTTTTTTCACTGTTGAAGTATAAAAATCAGTGACAAACTGCCTTTGCTTCATGGAATTTGCCATTAAGAAATTCCTCTTCTGTACACTACCATGCTAAGGAAAAAGCATTACTCATTTGAAATCTGTGACTCCTTTTATTTACATGTCAGTTTACCCTTTGGTCACCAGTAATTCCCAGAATGTTTACTTAGGTGCCTGCGGTATTCCATATGGTTGGTAATCAAAATAGCTGATTGATCTGCAGAAGACAGGGTTTCCTTCTACATAAAGAACAAGGCACTTTTCTTCCCTATCTCCCCATGACCTTCAGCTGCACAGATGTATACAAGACAAAAAATTTAATGAAAAGAGGCTGATGGTATTCACAGCTTGGTCCCTGGTGGCTGGTAATTAATTCACTTTGCAGAGGGAAGGGAGAGCATATTGAGACTTGACTAGGCACAGCTGGCGATCACTGCCCAACAGAAACAGTGGGTCAAACCAGAAAGGAGAGGAACCTTCTGTCCCCGGTGGGAGGGTGGGCTTGCCAAGGAACCCAGCTGGGCAGTCCTGGGAGCTTGCACTGTGATCGCTTGAAAACACACCTGCCCTGGGAACTGAAGCCAGGTGTTCATTTCTAATTCTTGCTCAATGAAACGATATCTGACACTGTTTTAAATAAAACTTTTCCAAAGATGTACAGAAAATTCTTTTTAAATTGTTTCTCGCTCCCACCCCTAGACCAAATGTCTGTGCCCTTCAACAAGTTATGGGAACAAAAAAGAAATACTTCAGCACCTGCAGAAACTGGTACCAGGGAGCCATCTGTGGAAAAAAAGCGTAAGTATGTTCTGTTATAAAACTATTCCCCATTTGAGAGATTGTATAATGTACGATAGTATAATGTATGATTAGAAAACTCTCCTTTTCTCAGAGAGAAACTAAGTTTGTTTCAAATGCAGACACAGGAACAATTCAGTTCATAATTTTACAGGGTTACACACATTCTCCTAAATGCTTCTAAAACCATCTGGATGACTGATCCAATAATTGTTGCCAAAAGTAATCACTAAAGGAGTGGAAAGTCTGAAAACTACAACATAGTATATAGTCTTTTCTAAGTTTAAGAGGCTTCAAAGTAATAGTTTCAGCAATACTTTAAGTATTCATAGCTCTGACCTAATAGGCCAGTTGTGAAAAGTACTTGGCACTACCCAGGGGAGCTGTGTGCTCAGACCACACCTCTCCACAAAGAAAAAAAAAAATCAAAATATAGTTGTGGCTACAGATTAAATCTGGGTGAGTCTGGCACCCTTTTGGAATCTGTGTGTACATGTCACTTCTGAGAAAGCAAGTCATTGCCTTCTCTGTGACAAAATGTCGAAGTCACTACTACTTCATCATCCACAGAGCAAATTCAGAGTGTAAACACACAGAAAACCTCCCGTTCTGAACTTTTCCCACTTGTCTCACTTAGAATTAAGTAATTTAACAGAGACTGACTTTGTTTACCCAATATAATAAACTAATGTTTTTCTTGTGTACCATATTTTCTCTTGCTATTATGCAATTACTTGGATAAATTTCTCAGCAGTTGTCACAGGAAATCATTATTTTTATTTTCCCACTATTGTCTTACAAGGTCCAAATAGGTCTGGGGTGACATTTTCAGAAAGGCTTGAGTGAGCAAGGAGTCCAGGCTTCAATTGCTACTCTGTCTTAGGGTACTAGAGGTCTCTTAAGGAAAGCCTGTAGAACTTTTCCAAATGCCACAGTAATATTGAAGTACACAATTTGAATAGTCACTGGGATGTTGCATGCCCTAAGACATGAACATGTTATATTGATAAATAGTGTACGTTATATGTAACCTAACTTAATTTAAATTAAGATTTGTATTTAAAATTTTTCTGATGAAAATCAACCACTGTTTCAGATGTTAATGTAATGTAGAACAGAGATTTTTGTTTCTGTGCCAAAGGCTTCCTTAACAGAGGTTAATATGGAAGAAATATATCCACAGTGTTAGTAACATAAGCCAGTCAAAAATGACTCCCTTTGTAAACAAGCTCTTAAATTATCTTGAAAATATTTTTCTGATTAAGAATAATTCACTAAGTAAACTGGAAAGGAAAGCTGGAACAAGTAGTGACTGAAAATTTGTAATTACTCATATTTTGAGTCTCCTGATTGTCAAATTCATGAGTAAATAGAATCCACATTTTCCAGTCCATTCTTCAAGATTTAAAAAGTGTTTCTAAACATACAAACAATGCTAAATTAAAAAAAAGATAGTTATGTTTGACTTCAAACAATTATGCATATCTCACTTTGAATCCATGTGAGCTTTTACAAACAGAACACTTTTATGTTAAAACTGCAACTGTAAGACCTTGTAAACACGTATAAAATTCATTGGACAGTGCTTTACAGAAAATCAAAGAATTCTACACTGACAAAGAACTAGATGCAGACAGAATCTGAGTTTGTGCTGAGAAATAGAAAGGACACCAAAAAATGATGCACTGTGCATGCATCATTAGCAGTGCTGATATGGCTACAGTCTCTCATGCTCTTCAGAGCATCTATATACATGACACTTTCACAATTAAAAAAGTATCCTTTTCCTATTTTTTTTTCATTTTTCTTTAAAGTTATCTTTATACTTTGTTTCATTTTTTGGCTGGTTCAGCTGTCCTGGCTGACAAACAATTATATTCGTAGTTCTTGAGCATGATCCCTACGCTTACTAATCTAAAACTGATTAAGGCTCACAAATTATTTGTAATGGGAAAAAAATGCCTCCAGTAACAATTTTTGCACTGTTAAAATCAGATACGTAAATCAGATAGTAGTTAGGCAAGGACGTGAACTAAGTTTGGATTGTGGCTTCTACTGCTCCTGTTGGGTGTCAGAAGCTTTGCATTTTTTGAGATTCCTGAAAGATGAATACACACTGTTGGAAGGGATCCTTAGGAAAAAAGACTGAGAGAAGATAGAGCAGTAGGAAGTTTTCTTCCATTTTCTTTCTGAGAAAATGTTTTTAGTGCTCTGACAACATACCATAAATTGATGGAGTTGAGTTATACTTCTGAAATGGTAAAACACTGATTCCAAGACACAGTCTTGCCTTTCAAGCACTGCCATGGCTTTGAAGTCTCAACTCTGAAATCAGTCTAGACATGAAGAACGATACCGTGGCCCCACTAGAGCCAAGAAAAAGACCTGATTTTCATGGGCCAAGCTGGCACCTAAGCTTTCTGCTGTTGTAAAGATTGTTGGTTACTATTTACTTACTCAAAAGTGTTGAAGAAAGTAACAGTAGTAAGTTAGAGTGGATGTAGCACAAACCATAATGAATATCCAACCAAGATAAGCAATCTGATTATTCTAAATCCCCAGAAGTTTCTTTGGAACTGGAACCCTAACCAGTCTCTTCCATTTTGATTTTGGTTTTGTTTTTATAAGCAAATCCAGTCAGGTTAGAAATAATTTTTCATTCAAATTTCGTATTTGTATGCATTCAATGATGGTAATAATGATCAATTTCCAGTCAGACTAGACTGTGTATGGTCATTTGCCCCACCATTACCTTAATTTTTTTTGAGGACCCATAGATCTTTATCAGATCTTTCCTTCTCCTCCAGGTGGCATTATAATACTGACTTCCCTTTTCCTTCCATGGACATGCTGCAAGCCATCCAAAATAGTGAACCTTTTGAGTGAAGTCTGCCATACCGCTGACATTTTTGGCAATATGTTTTACACTAGTGCAGACACATTGGGAAGAAGGGTATTTCCTGAAAATGACTTAGGCTGAAACTTGAATATTCTTAAAGCCAGTTTTGGAAACCAACCTACTCCTGTGGTTTTATTCCTAGATAGATGTCATGTCTTCTCATGAGAAAAAGTCTGCTCTCAGCACAAATCTGACAGGGAATTCATTACTCTGCTGAGCTCTGGAAGTACAAAGAGTTATGTGGTGATAGGTACCCAGGAAAAATATTTTGAAGCAACAGGCAGTTTGGATTCATTGAACTAAAGTCAGGTGACGTCTTCACTGACTAGAATTTAGAAAAATCTAAGCTCTAAAATATTTTAAAAAGCCTGTGTAAGGTCCTAAGTAAGAAGTCAGCTACAGCCAACCAGAGGAATGTCTTTTGCTGTGAGGCTGGCTGGATTTGAGCATGAGAGTCTACAAAAAACATCACCTACCTCTCCCTCTTCTTTTAGCACTCCTACAATTGTACAAGCACCCACAGAACAAGGCCAGAGGGGGAAAACAGTGTGTATGACAGTAAATTAGGTCATAGAACTCCTGAGAGGTGTTTGTTTGGGTTTTTTTTTTAGTGACTGTAAGAAAGCATGTGTTACAAGTTAGTCTTAGCTGTCAGTGGGAGTTTTATACCCTGTGTACTGAAAGCAGAAATGCAGACATGACTAAAGAGGTTACTGTAACAAGAATGCTAATCCAAAGGACAATGGCTCTTTTCATGTTAGTATCCCCATGATAACAAATCCTCCCTAACTTGTATATATGACCTATAAATTGTTAATTTAAAAATGCTTTTATTATTTACACTTCCTACCCATTCCTGTGAACTTCCAACTAGTATGAAACTTAAAGATTAGCTAAAATCAAAGCCTGTTGTTCCAGAAGTCTTTCCACTGATTCTCTGCAGTATTTTGTCTCCATGCCAGCAAGGTGTAGAAACAGATGAGTCACAGAGTTGATCTGAATAAACTGAAAACTATCTCTGTTAGCCAAGAATAATAGGACATAAGGTAGTGTTGCACTTCCTCTTCTTCCTTTGGAATATACTCCTTTGGATAAGATCAGAACAACTCTGTACTAAAAAAAACCCAAACAAACAAACAAACAAAAAACCCCAAAACAACTAACCAAAAAACCTTACCCCAAAACAAAAAACCAAAACAAACAAAACCAAAAAAAATCCCACCCTCCAAAAATTCAATAATGCAGCATGTCTTGTTATCCAACTAGCTGTTTCCTTTGCTTTGGCCCCTTTGTATGTTAAACTAGAAAGGAGATAAAGCTGAGGATAACTTATGGTGTGGGATGGTACTTCCCTGTGTACTCTATACACGAGTGGTGCTGAGGAACTGAATCTTGCAGTGAGTTTTTTCTGGTTCTAACCTTATTGTGGGATCTTCCATAAAAACCTCTTTTCTCCCATTCCATCTTTCTCACTACATTTTGAGCACAGCTGATACATGGACTTTCTAATTGCAGTCAACTGTAAAGGAACACAAATAATCTAATTGGGAATTTACGGTAACCCTTGATGACTGAAAAAAAAAGCCTGGGCTGTACATAAAAAGTTACACGGTAAAAAAGGCACTGATCTTGCAATGCTTGGCTGAAGAAACATTTTTTTTTTCTTAACTATGTTCTTCAGCCAATTTTCTGCCTTTCATTAATTGTGTCATTCTTGAATATTGTAAAAAAGACTAAACTTGCCATGTCTTATTCTGTGCTTATAACTCAGCTTCCTCCTTCCTTTTTCCAAAAGCTAAATAGACTGCAATCTTTCATAGCCGCTCAGGGAGTGAGGGGGAGATGTTTTCTATTCCATGGAAGGAAAAAAATATTTTCCCATGACAAAGCATTTCACACAGTTGGGAGAACATTCTGACTCTTATTCTACTACACAGTTTACTTTAATCAGATTTTTTTTTTTTTTTTAATTAGCTTCTGGCAGGCATGAAATAAGGAAGAAAATTATAAGGTTAATTTCCTTATTAGTCAGAAAATCTGTAGCCTGAACTGTATGCTATTCTTGAATTCTAAAGAAATAGTCATTTAGTGAATTGCTTTAAAGAAAGAGATGTATTAAAAAGAACTATACAAATATTTTCAATATTTGGCTTCTCAGTTGAAAAGACGCACATGGCAGAAGGGTGAATAGGTCATGTGTGTATGTATATGAGGGAATGGAGACAATGTGTTCATAGCACAGAGGAATGAAAAACTATGGTTTGTTGATTTTTTTTTTTTTAATCTTTAATCATCACCAGCTCTATCAGATTTCTGTCAACTACAGTATTAAAATCCTCACTTTTAAAGTCATGCTTTGTGATGTTATTGTTTTTTCAATCTACTTTCTCCTTTTTAATCTCTTCAAGTAATATAGATGTTGAAGGCCTAAAGTCCAACTTTTCATTTTAATAAGCTGTTCCTTTTAGTGTATTTGTGGTTAAAGTTTTGTCAGCTTTAGTTTATGAAAAATGAGAGAAGTGTACTCAGCTGCCACCAAAGAGTCTATAAATTAAAAGCTGGAATGTAGGGGTAAATACTCAGCAAAAAACTTCAAGGAATTAGTGTTCAGAACTCCAGCACTGCCAACATCAGCCACACTTATAAAAATAAATGTATTATGTAAAACCATGATGGCAATATTTCTATGTCATTCACAGTGTACCATAATTTGCAAAGTAATATCTGAAGTCTAATGTCTTAAAGCTTATGTTTTAGGCTTTGGTAACTTTGTCTATTTTGTTGGCATTCCCTCTCCCAATGACCCAACATTAACTCTGGGATAACTTTACTGAATTTTCACTTTCATGTTAGAGAGCAAAATTTGCCAAGCAGATCTGTGGTAAAGCTTTTATTTCTGGCATATAAATTAAGAAGACATTATATCTTATAAGACCATCAATGCTAAATTGAGTGTTACCATATGGCATAATCAGTTAGCCCTGGTTTGCTCTTATGTATATCTTCCATGTATTCAAGAGTGAGGATATCTTATTGATATCATTACATAACAGTTCCTCATCCCTGATATTGCTAAATTTGAAGTGTTCTGTGATGTCATACTGTTTTAACTCTGGTTTTTATTTCTTGTAGTCTGGTTTTCATCCTCATTACTTTTACCAGTGAACTTCCACTTGTATCCATCCAGTCTTTAGTGACTTCCTTCTCTGTAACCTGCATCATGTCTTTTCTAAATTAGTTTTCTCCCTCATTCCTGAGCTTCTTCAGTCTTCCTTGAAAAACAGGCTCTGCCATCCCACTTTCTATTATATACAATCCACAGGACCTTCTAAATATCTGTTTAATTCCTCTATCCAGGTAGTTTTGTCATTTTAATTTCTGTTCCCTTCATTTAAGTATTTTTTTCTTTTTCCTTTACAACCCTGCTGCAACCAGTGTCTCTCAATACATGTCTCTCTAAATGTCCTCGGGTTAATTCTTCCTTTCTTCAATCCCATATAATCTTTTCAAAATAGACCAGTTGAGGTTTATTTTCTTCAAGTTGCTGTTCTAGTCACATAATCTTTTAATAAGACTAAATGAGTTCTACATCCCCTCCCATGTTCCTTCCTAGCACTTAATAATGGCAGCCATTCTGTGAATTGAAAAGCCTTGCATTTAATAAAATATAGCCGATTTGTCGTCTATGTGGAAAAGGTTGAATGATAAAAAAGAGATGAAGACCTGCAGAGTGTGTACTTAACAATGAAAAATCAATAATATAATAATAAAAATTAGACGTAGCTAAAATTAGTATGCACTTGTCCTGTATATTATTTAATAGTGCTTTTGTCTACATCCCACAGAACTGTCTTATATGAGTGCTGTCCTGGCTATATGAAGATGGATGGTACGAGAGGATGTCCTGCAGGTACAAGTTTATTTTTGTGTGAATGAGTCAGTATATGAAAAATGTTACAATACAGGAGACTTTCAAAGGCAGTCATCTGGAGAAATGATTGCCTCTTTTTAAGGATTCCTGCCTGAGAATACACAGCTTCAGTTACATAGAACCAGCACAGCCAAAAATCAACCAGCTTTGAATTTGATCAAGTAGTTTGAAGTTGGATTTCCAAGCTCTTTCCAGTTACTGGATTGGAGAGTGACAGTAGTGTCTTCAGTTCTCAAAGCTGCCAAAGAAGAACTTTTGTTCCTATTCCCTTCACACACCACAATAGCCTAAATCATACCAGTAAGGTCAGAAACACCGGACATGAGCTGGGGCATATCTAAATGCTGTTTATTCCTTTTCCTGAGAAGACTTGAATGTTATTTTCTAAGAGTTTTATAGGCTTTAGATAAACTAAGGAGGAGTTAAAAATTTGTGCTGTTCTGTTTAGCATAAATAAAATTAATTGCAGCAGGGAAGAGTAATCTGAGAAGAAATATATTTCATAAATTTGGATCCCTGTCTGTGAACTAATCCTTGTACATTCAGTAATAGTTAGGCATATCTAAGGCAGAGTTCAGTTTGTTTAGATGAATTAATCTCATGTTAGATGTTTACATTAGGATGAGGTCAGTTACAGTCTAGAATTGCCTGTTCCTCTCCATGACCATAAAAAAAACCAAGAACAACGAGCTTGCGTGCAAATGCCTTAATTCTAGATGCCTAGAATTAGGAGAGCTGAATTCTGTTCTGTAGCACTGATGTAACTGTGAGACTATGTCTATTCTTACTCTCTGGATGAATCAATATATGCACAAACAACACATTGGAAGAAGAGCAAGAGGCCTTGCAAGAATAAATCTGGTCCACCAGGACCAAATGAGACCAAATACATTGAAAGCTTCATGTATATAGATGGAAATTACTCCTGGACTCAGTGGATAGCCTCTCATTTCAGGTTGGGTTGGCACAAAAAAAGACAACTCTTCTAAAGAAAACATTAAAGTATTTGATTTTGTTTGATCTAATTTTTGATTAAGAAAACAAAAAAAAATAACAAGAAGATGTGTTTGGATGGGTTTTGGCAATGCAATTTTAATCCAAGCACATAGTTTTAATATTGATTTATATAGATTCAGTAAGGCAATACTATTGTCCAACCAAAAGAAATGAAGATTTGATGGTGAGAAACTGCATGACTGAAGTGTTTACAGTATCCTCATCTCATATTTATTTTAGTTGCTCCTATTGATCATGTATATGGTACACTTGGAATTGTGGGAGCTACCTCCACGCAAGAGTATTCTGACATATCAAAGCTGAGAGAAGAGATTGAGGGACGAGGATCATTCACTTTCTTTGCACCAAGCAATGAAGCATGGGAGCAATTAAATTCAGTAAGTGTGTGTGTGTGTGCACGCATGCATGTGTTAAAGTGTACTTCTAATTCAGTTAATGTTCTTCTAGCTGCAAGAGACTTGAAACAATATGAAAATTTTAGATATAAAAAGACATTACACAAGTTACAATAAAATAAGTTGCATTTTTAATATGCATTGTTGAAGCTAGAGAGTCTGAATTTATTTTCAGGAGTACTAAGGAAATGTAAGGGATTTTTTATTTAAGCATTTGCATGACAAATATTAATACTGTTAGTGCTGTTAGCATAATTTTGGGGAAACTGACAGGAATTCCAGCAATTCCATGATGCAGAGTATAATTGTACCTTGTCAGTGATTCAAGTGTCCTTTTAGTAATGGTTTTAGTTAAATAAATATTGAATCAAAGCTTATTCAATGACTTGTCTATAATGAGACCTTGTTTTCCATTTGTGAACAAATCAGACTATAATATCATTTAAATAGACCCAGATTGACAGGTATCAGTCATGTCTCCTAACAGGAAATATCCATAATAGAATATATGGAAAGCACATGTTAAGGTAAAACAATTGGTACGTCTTTCTGACTGGAGGAATGTTTTGAATCTTCTAATTAAAAAAATACTTTTCTTCTGCAGGAAATTCACAAGAATTTGGTTGACAATGTAAATATTGAACTGTATAATGCTCTCCGCCACCACATGGTAAACAAGCGCATGCTGACAAAAGATCTTAAGCATGGCATGACTCTGGTGTCTATGTATAATGACCAGAAATTGTTTATTAACCATTATCCTAATGGGGTACGTATATTATCTTTTTTTTCTCCCTCTTATAATTCTTCAGTTATAGCCATTCTTCTTTATTTTATTTCCTTCTATAGTTAAGAAAATAAGTTATAGAAAAGTTAATATCTAGCAAGTCGGTTGCCACTGACAAAAATAAATACTTTTTTCTCTTCAAGATGTTTTTTCTGCTGCATAGGTTAATTACTAAGAAAGAATTAACGAACATGTGTGTTTGCTGTTTAGAAATCAAAGTTTAACTGAGAATGAACTTTCTTCCTAAAAGACAAAGCCTTTTGTCACCAAAATATATGATCATAATAAGTCTGAGAGCAAAATATACTATTCATATGCTTACAAAAAAATATTAAATCAGATCTTTTTTTTTTTTTTGGAGTGCACAGTAGAAATATTTAAGATTGTAGGGGACACACATCCATTATTTGGCTGGAAAAAAAAAATTATAAATGCTACAAATCTCCCAGTCAAGTCACTCATCTTCGTTGCTTTAAATACATCAAAATATGTATGTTGGACTACACTCTACATCAGTAAAAACAATAAAATCACCATATTAACCAGATATGGAAAACAAACATGAATTTGCAAGAAGAAATAAAACATTATTTTGAAATCAATGTAGCCTGAATAAATCAGCTGCTAGCTTTCCAGAAACTTAGTCAACCTTTCAAATCTTAAAAGGTTTTACTTAAAATTTAAAATAGAAAGTGAAAGAACAACAATGAATATTTAATGTACAGTACATACATTGCCAGTCTGTAAGAATTAGATTCCAAGTATAAGATCAAATTGATGTTTAATCTTCTACTGCTTGATTCTTCAAATATAGGTTGTTACTGTAAACTGTGCCAGGGTCATCCATGGCAACCAGATTGCTACCAATGGTGTTGTTCATGTCATCGATCGTGTCCTGACTGCTGTCGGAAATACCATTCAAGATTTTATTGAGGTTGAGGATGATCTTTCATCACTTAGAGTAAGTGCACAGAAATAAAACTGTTTCTCTTAATTTTTTCTTCTTTCTTTTCTATTTGTGTATGATACCTGGAAGTAAGAAGGGTTAGTTCAGTAAGAAACCAATAAATTAAATTAAGAACTTCAGCTAGTCTTGCAAATCTAGCTGTGTAAAGAGGTAAAGTATCTTTTTCTGCATTTGTGGATCAAATAAGACCACATGAGTAGGAAAAAATGTGTCCCTGTCTGTAAAAAATTGTGTCTTCTCTTCATATACTGAGGTAATGAAATGTGTGAAGATAACTTACAGTGTCTGGTGCTAGATAAATAAGGATATTTTCAAAATGAACAATAAGAAATGGTAAAAAAAGGCCAAATAGATTCCAGAACCTGACTCACAGCAAGTCTCAGAACACCACTAGATACATATAGGAAGGGTTTTTCTTGCAGAGAGAAAGCAGGGTTTTTTCGGTCCAAGTTTCTAATTTCTCCTTCTTCTAGAGGTGTCTGCTTATGGAACTTTCTAATGGGATATGGGACTGAAAATGAGGTTTCATGCTGCACATGTTTAAAAATATACATTCCATAATGGTTATAGATGACAGTGGTTAATCAGGCCTGACCAAAAGTTAACACATATTGTTAAGGGCATTGTCAAATGTCTCTTAAGCACTGACAGGCTTGGGGCATTGACCAGTTTTCCAGGAAGCCTGTTCCAGTGTTTGACCACCCTCTTAGTAAATAAATGCTTCCCAATGTCTGGTCTAAAACTCCCCTGGAGTAGCTCTGAACTGTTCCCCATACCTGTATATCTGGGAGAAGAGGTCATCATCTCCCTCTCCACTTCCCCTCCTCTGGAACCTGTAGAGGGCAATAAGGTCAACCATCAGCCTCCTGTTGTGATCCAAAACTTCCTCCTTGTATTTAATCAAATTATTCATATCCCTATAATACATTTTTTTATTATTTCAGGGAAAAATTATTGGCTTTGATAGGCTACTGCTTTAATCTAATTAGTCAAAACCTATAAGCTCACATTTTTCATTTAAAAATTCAGGTCATAATAAAATTTCTGCTCTGTTTTCACCTTTGTCAGAATTTACTGATTAATTAAAGAGATAACTCAGTATATCAAAAAACATTTTTCCCCACAAAATTAATTTTCTATTCCTTTTTGTCAATTAATTTTATCGTATTTCTGTAACACTGAACTCAGCCTACTATTAAAGTGTCAGTGGGCACTAAGTGAAACTAGGCAGATAATGGATTTTTGTAATATTTTAAATAGCACACACTGAAAACCAGATTTATTTTCTAGGCTGCTGCCATCACATCAGATGTCTTGGATATTCTAGGAAGGCCAGGTCATTACACACTTTTTGCTCCTACTAATGAAGCTTTTGAGAGACTTCCAAGAGGAATCCTAGAAAGGATCATGGGTGACAAAGTGGCGTCTGAAGGTAAGTAGCCTTAATTTGCAAATGAGAAATACAGGTGAGTGGATCAGAAGTTAGAAACTACATTATCCTGATAACTCTGAAATGTAGCATTTGTACTTTCATACACATAGGAGGAGTTATTTCTTCCATCTCTCGTTTTTCCAGTTACCTAAGGATTCAAATTCACTGAAAACTTAGTTTCCAAAACAATTTGACGGAAAATGAAAATATAGGCACATTGATGTTGACAATAGTTCAGCTGCACAGTTCCAATAGTTTTCTGACTCTTGAAATGCTGGGCTATCTGAATATGGGATTCTCTCATAGCTTTCTCATTAACAGCATTTTTATACAAAAAGGACATGTTCTTGTAAAAGACATGCTGACCCCTGCAAGCTGAACTGAATTTACACATATATTCTGACAAACTATAACAGTCAGCACACTTACTCTTTTGGGAGCTACAATAAAACTGCATAATAATTGAATCAAGTCTGTTATGTGACCAGTGATGTAATGAACCACTAAGAAATGGAAGGCTACATTCCTATTCTCATTTATGAGCTCCACTGCACTAAAAATGTTCTCCATCATTTCATTATAATTAAGTCAGTGTGCAGTATCTCAATGTCGAATGGTGAAAAGAGTGATCTGGGCTAGTTTTAATGTGAGACAATGATTAAAAATGGAATCTTGAAATAATACAGAATTTTTGGTTTGGCTTTTTCAGTATTTTTTTCAGTTTACTTTCAGGAATTATTGGCTGATTCTTTTGGTATACTGATAGGATAGTACATTGAATCTCATATATAACAAAATATAAATCTGGGGCTGACTTTGTATAGCCTATAAACTTTTATACTCAGGTCCATTTGGAACATATCTGCAGTCATCGGGTTATGTTACATGCAGACTGCAGTACAAACAATATAGTTTTCATAATGTAAGGGATGCCAAAGATTTCTGGCCACAGATGTTGTTTAGAGGCCTCTAGTATTGATTCTCATATAAATATCTTTCAATAAAGAATGTGTGAATGACAATGAACAAATATTCTGGTAAACAAAGATAGCGTAGATGTAATAATTTATCCCACACCTATGTGTGAAGTATATATATTTATATATGAGTCCAAATACCTACATATGAACTTTTTGTTTTTTTCTCTGCAGCCCTTGTGAAGTTCCATATTTTAAATACTCTACAGTGCTCTGAAGCTATCACAGGTGGAGCTGTCTATGAAACCTTGGAAGGAAACACAGTTGAAGTTGGTTGTGATGGTGAAAGTCTGACTGTGAATGGAGTGAAGATGGTGAAACGCAAAGATATTGTGACAAGCAATGGCGTTATCCACCTCATTGATGAAGTGCTAATTCCTGATTCTGGTCAGTGATGTGTATGAAAAACTTTTTATACTGAAGATGTTTTCTACAGTCTTACCTCAGATATATTGTTATAGATAAGCATGGAGAATCCAAATCATGAAAAGTAATAAATTGTGTGTTAAAATGCCTTATCTTATTTCTTTATTTCCAGCCAAGCAAGTCACTGAGCTTGGGGGTGCCCAGCAAACTACTTTTACAGACCTGGTTGCACAGCTAGGACTGGCATCTTCTCTAAGACCAGAAGGACAATACACTCTCCTGGCACCTCTGAATGGTGCTTTCTCAGGTTAGTGGCTTTCAAAGATTATGCTCTGAATGTCAAAATAAGCAAGAATATATACTGTCTTGACATTTTTCCAAATAAGCCCAGTACTTAGTTCTAAGTCCCAAGGAAAAAGAGCCGTAGACAAATAGAGATAATTCATCCTTTCAAAGTACATACCATGCAGAAAGACAAAACAAGCCTAACCACCAGCCTGCACAACCGGTTTTTAGTAGTATCATTTGTTCATGGAAATCATATAACTAAAATAATATACAAACTATGCACAGACAGATTGTGGGAAAAGAAATATTTTAATGGACTGCCAGTTCCCTTAAGCTTTGCATTATTTGCATTACATTCCCAATTTATTCTCAAAAGGAGAAAGTGGCTGGTATATTCCAGTACATTAAAGCAGAGAGAAACTGATAAAAATATACTATAAAACAGCTACTTGCATATTTGCAGAAGAGACCACATGGACATCCTACCCCTTCCCCCAAGAATCTGAGAGTTAACTCACCACCACAGAAGCCAATTTGGAAAGTTTTTAAGGCTCAGAGGCAGAAAGGAAAAATTTGTAACAAGAATTTCAGCAGTGATTCAGAAGATGGACCAGGACCACATATAAATCATCTGGCATATTATTTACAGTAATTAGTCAAGGCCATGTCAAAAGTTCATGTCTGAATTTAAGGAATGATGATCTGCAGAAACTGCTTAACAATTCATTTTCTGTATACACAGATATGTCCAAGCCTTAACTCAAGAATTTCCTAGAAAGATTACGTATTTCGGTGGTCTTTTAATATATTGTCCACAGTTAACCTTATTTGAATGAAAATTCACTATATAAGTCACTATATATTAATATTTAAATGGATTTGTAGATGACACCTTAAGGATGGATCAACGTCTTCTTAGAACAATCCTGCAGAATCACATTATAAAAGTGAAAGTTGGACTCAATGAACTGTACAATGGACAAGAACTGGAGACAATTGGAGGAAAACTACTTAGAGTCTTTGTGTATCGCACAGTAAGTGAATGGGCCTCCCTGACAATATGTATTCCAACGATGAAAATGAAGTGTCATGAAAAAATAAAAGACAAATCTGAACAAAACCTCCAACATTTACTATTATGATGATCTAAGAAAGATCTTGATGTTTCTAAGCTAAGAAAAAATTAAAATCTGATCTTTATTGAAGGAAACTTTGTTTGCATGGAATACTCTCTGGGAAAACAAAACAGGATTCTAGATTTGGCACTCCATTAGTAACAATTTTTTTAAAGCTAGTTTTCAGAACTAATTTATAACATTCTTGAAGGAATAAAAAAAAAAAAAGTTTGGAAATATTTATACCATATTAACTTGCTCCAGATTTTGCTACTTTTGCTTTCTCAAGCAGCACCACATTTCCTGGTAAGAACACACAATTCAAATGTAGGAAATCAATATGAAGATTATTTTTAAATTTAGGAGTCTACTGGGAAGTATGCATCCATCTCATTTTACAAATATGTTTAAATGTGTATCATTGTGTGAATAGCTACACTTGTCTCTCTTTCAATCAGGCTGTATGTATTGAAAATTCATGCATGGTCAGAGGAAGCAAAGAAGGAAGAAATGGTTTTATTCACATCTTCAGACAGATCATCAATCCAGCAGAAAAGACATTGCATGAAATGCTGAGAAGTGATAAGCGTTTTAGGTGAGTAACAATTTTTATAGCACTGAGATTTTCCTACAGTGTGTAACCATCTATACAGGATAGCTGGTCAGAGAAATAGTTGTGAACTGTGGGTTGTTGGATTCTGTGGGATAGAGAGGGCAGGGAAGGGGTTATTTCCTCCTTGGAAAAAAAAAAAAAAGTGGGGTGGCAGTGGGGTTGGGCATGACAGGAAAAAAAAAATGTTCTCCTCCAGCTGTATGCAGAAAGGGCTCCTAGACTTTAAGCTTGAATGTTTGCTTACAGCACACAGGAGTCATTAAGACACCAGAATGAGAGGAATAAGAGGATAAAAGGGGTTGGATGATACATCCAGAGGTATGAATGCAACAGAGCCTGGAGGTTTAATTAATGAGTACAACTCCACATGGGTGCAGCTTGATTGCATACTCTTCCAGTATGTACTTCTGTCTCCTTCCTGCAAGTATCTCAATACTCCCAGAGAAAGCAACTACCCTTGCTATTCTCCCTTCATCAATTTGATCTGTGGGCTTTTTATTCAGTTAATTCTGATCTGAGTTAAACCACGGCATCCAGGTTGCCAATATATATAAATATATCTATATATCCCCTCAAATCCTTTTTGTTCAGTCTGCTATGCTTAAATATTTCCTCATTTTCCTCCTCCACTCTCTATTTCTGGGCAATTGCAAGTGTGTTTGAAGATTGATGCACTATCAGAGAAAATGAAGGTACCAAGTGCCTGAACTCCAGTATAATTATTATGTTTAAACAGAACGTATCTCTGTTTTGTCTGTTGTAAACAGCGTTTTCCTCAGTCTGGTGAAAGCTGCGGATTTAGATGATGTTCTGTCACGGCCTGGGGAATGGACTCTGTTTGTTCCAACTAATGATGCCTTTAAAGGTTTGACCGATGATGATAAGGACATATTGATAAGTAAGTAACATAAGAAAACTAGAACTATAAGCAAAGGTAAAGTTGATGGGAAAGGTAGCTAGTGCATTTCTTACAGAAAAGATCTCTGATAAAACAGCTGACTTTTTGCATAGAGCAGGTCATAAGACTTTCTTAAATTACTTCCTTCTTGAGGCCTAGAGAAAATACCTTTTTGGAAGAAAGCATCCAACATGAATTTAAATTTAAATTTTAATCTTTGATATATTATTCTGAGATATGATTAGCTTCCAAGTTAAAATCTGCATTCATTTAATTAGCTTCAACTTTTCATCATTCAAAATAGCTATAGATTTTTTTAAACTGAATAGTCTCTTCTATCACGTTTATTTTCTAGCTGTGATCATTACACTGAATGATATGTAGTATTGACTTTCCTACCTCTTCTCTTCTCTTCTCTTCTCTTCTCTTCTCTTCTCTTCTCTTCTCTTCTCTTCTCTCTTCTCTTCTCTTCTCTTCTCTTCTCTTCTCTTCTCTTCTCTTCTCTTCTCTCTTCTATTTCTGGTATCACCTATGCTTTATAGGTTAAAAATTGATATATATTAATAAATGACACTGTATTTAATTTCTTCTGAATTTACACTTTTAAACTCTGGAATTATATAGATTTTTCACAAGATTTAAAAGTAATTTATTGAATGTCATGCAGATTTTCCCACTATAGGGGTAGACTGTAGCTACAGCACTATAAATAGTTTTAGTTTATTCAAGAGTAATGTGAATCTGGCCTGTGCACAAGTGTGGGAGGAGTGTTTGTCTTGAATCCCACATCCATAAGGTCTGTCACATTTTCCATTCCTGCACTTTTCAGATCAAAGTTCGGAGGCGTTAAGCCAAATCCCAGGAATCCGTAATGACTTCAAAGAGTCCAGCTCCGAGCATTGATAAGCAGCAATCCCAGTTCTATGAAGCCCTTAGCTTACTAATGAGGCACCGTGAATTTGAATTATTTCTTCACCATTTTAAAGTTATGATAATGGTCTAAATTACCTCCTAGTGTGGTGTGTCCCTGGTGACTAACAGTAAATTATCAGATAGCCTAAATGCCTAACATTAGACAGCTATAAAATGAAATGAAGCTTGTCTCAATCTGTGAACTGAAGTAACTGAATAATTGCCATTGTTCTCTTTTTTTGGACTATACAGTTATTTTATAAAATAAGATTGAGCTTATCAGGCCCATTATTTTTTACTTCAATACACAGATTGATATTGTACCTAAGGCCCATGACATTTTGGATATTTTCTATAAGAATACAACTATATTTGCCATTCTGCTTTTCTAGGTGTTTTGTGTACTATCTTCTCCCATCATTGTAGTCAGTTTCTACTTATTTACCTTGGCAGATGAGATTTTAATTTATCCTTATTACTTTTTTTTCAGCAGAATATCCATTTTTTTTGTGAGAGATTACTTTCTGGAATTCTGCCTTGGCTTTCTTTAAAGATAATATATTGATTTCTCCATAAAAAAATAAAACAAATATTTATTTTTTTTAAGGAATATAAAGAAATGCTTTATTTATCTGTAAGAAAGACACAAACCAAAGATTATTTTAAGCATTAACCAATAGAATAGGAGTTAAGTTATTTTAAGCATTGACCTAGAATAGGAGTTCTTTTTCCTCTTTCCCAACTTCTCCAATCTGTATCTGTTCTCTGTAAGAACAGAGAAAAAAAGCACTCCAAATGACTCCTTCTTTTCTGCCTGAAGTAAACAGAAACGTTCTCCTGCTCCAGATGGGAAAAGATGTGTGCATATGGAGTTGTGACCTGTCCCCAGTCATCTGAGAAGGATGTTGCAACAAGAGAATAATTACATTCATTGTTAGCTATGGTTCACTTTAATTTCAGCAGTATTAAGGATAGAGTTTAACTAGCAGCTTGGTGAAATTTGGTGATGCTAACTGCTTAGTGGTCCTGAAATTATTTTGTTTGCAAATGATTTGTGGAATAGATTTAAGAAAAAGGAAAAAAAAAAAATCTGTTTAGAGGTGCAAGCAAATAAAAGAAAATAATACAGAAAAGTAAGAAAATGCTTGCTGCTTTTATGTTCTTTTTTTCTAGGAATTCTCATAGCATCTTTATGGTTATCTTCTGAGTGCCTTTTTGTCATATGATTGGGTTTTTTCAATTTATCATAATTTTGACAGAGTCAAATTGCATGTGTTCATGGTAGCTTCATTGAAACTGCTTGATTCTGGATCAAGCCTGTGTTAATCCTTATAATTTCCAGAAAGAACTATCCTTTGCCAATTAATTTTTACTCCTACTTTTATTTTCTTTTTAAATAGGAGACAAAAATGCTCTCAGGAATATTATTCTTTATCACTTGACACAAGGAGTTTTCATTGGAAGTGGCTTTGAGCCTGGTGTGACAAACATTCTTAAAACCATCCAAGGAGGGAAACTCTACTTGAAAACAGTTAAGTGTCGAAAGAGAAGTCTCCCTGGTACAGCCTTGTAACAGGGATTTGACGTTCCATGTCTATCCATATTACAGAAGAGGATACATTTCTCTGAACATTATATTAGGGCTTGGGGTTGTTTCTAATGTCCCTGAAACCTGTGTTCTTTTCATCCTTTTCCAGGTGAATGATACTCTTCTGGTTAATGAACTGAAATCAAGAGAACCTGATCTCATGGCAACCAATGGTGTCATTCATGTCATTGATAAACTCCTATATCCAGCAGGTGAGTATTAGTTTGTGGAATTTATACAAACTCTTCTGAATCTGTTTACATGTTATGTAGGTGCAGTAATATTTAAAAGTTACTTTAAAGACACAATTCCTATGTGACATTAGAAGCAGAAAAGTTACCTCGTTACTCTTTTTGTGCAAGAACCTTGCTTGAAACCATGACAACCATTTGAAATTCTGGGCATGTCCAGTAGACTGAAGACAAGAGTCCATATGCTATATTTTCCACAAATATAGAAGAAAAAATGTATATGTACAAGTACATGCTTGTGTGTTTAAGAGTGATTGATCACTGTTAATGAAAGTAAAATGAACAAAAACGTGTGTTTCCTCTTACATGCCTATTTCTTTTTTCAGATCTGCCTGTTGGAAATGATCAGTTGCTCACAATCCTGAAGAAGTTGATTAAATACATTCAAATTAAGGTACTCTTTAAATAATAATCCCTCTGCCTTTTTGGCAGGTTCTGTGAAACTGAGTATAATTCATAATTGATTATCTGATAAGGATCCCTCTGTTTCTTCAGCAGACAACACATTAAATAGCTCCCAGTTACCCAAATATAATCATGAATGATGCGCTGCAATCAATAGTTAGAATTTGTTTTTCAACACCTAATAGTTGTAGAATATTTGCTTTTGGATAAATCCAATTTGAACTGTCCCAAATCTGCTGTCTGGTTTAGCTACACTTTATCACTCAAATAAAATAAATCACTTCTAAATTCTTGAGGCAATCCCTCTTTAAGAGACCTATAGAGTGGCTAAATTGCTATGTCATTAAATCCATCAGCCTCTATAGCTTGTGGAGAAAAATTGGCATCCTTATCTACCTCAGCTACCCTCTTGAGATTATTCTCCAACAACAATGAATGAGAGGACCTATCTAGGCAGATTGCATAGCTTAAATTTTAGATCAATGAAGCAGTGAATACTACCCAAAAACATTAGGAAACTAACAGGCAAGTGCTCTTTCTTTGAAATTTTAAAATTATTTTTCTATATTTATAGTTTGTTCGTGACAGTACCTTCAAAGAGATTCCGCTGACGTTTTACAGTAAGTGCATTTTAAATACTTCCAGATGGGTTTGAGATTGCTTTTTAAATGTTGCCAATTCAAATCTTGAATTGTAGAGTTTTTTTCAATCAAAAATAAAGGAATTTCTGGGAAAGTAAGATGTGCCAGTGAAGCACAGGAAGAGAAAGAATCAAAATAGAATGTTTCTGGCTGTTGTGCTACTGTATGTATTTTTTCCCCTTTCCAGATGCGTGACAGGAAAGTAACCCGGAAGTAAGCTGTTCAAACTCTTTGGGGTAGGCAAGATACATATGGAAAAGATTGCTTTTCAGATTTTAGCCAAGGTTCAGTGCTTGGTGCATAGCACAGTCGTACTGCCTCTCTTTCCAAGACATAGCATTGCTCTGTACTGACTCTCCAAGATGTAGCAGTGACCAAACTCTGCACTGAGATGCTTTCTTCTTCATAAATGCTTCCAGAGAGACAGAGTGTACTCGTTCCGCCCATTCCCCATGTGTGCAAATATGAGGCTTGTATGGGAAGCAGTTGTTCTGGCCATTTTCTTTTTAAGGAGTAAGAGTAAACAAGGAAACTTTTTTGTTGTCTTGCACTCTTTCTCAGGCTTTGCATTTATTTTCTGCATATAAAGTAGAACCTGTTGAAAGAAACTGTTAGAAGAAAAAGATCTTGCTGAAGCTTGGCTTGAGAGGGCATATGAATTTAGGCAGTTGATAAAATTTCTGTAGAATAATACCCACATTCTCAGGAGAAACAGAAACCATCAGACCTTTGAAGACCAAGAATGGACACACTGAAATTAAAAGACTTTTGGAGCAAGAAGTAAAATAATATATCTTGATGGCAAATTGAATATGGGCCAACTGTGCCCTGGGGTGCATCAATCATGGCATCATTTGCTGGCTGAGGCAGGTGATTGTCCTATTCTGCACTGCACTTGTGCAGCCCCACCTGGTGTACTGTGTGCCGGTTTGGGCACCTCAGTGTAGGAAGCACATCAAACTATTACACTGTGCCCAGAAGAGGGCAATCAAGATGGTGAGAGGTCTCAAGGACAAGACTTACAGGGAGTATCTGAGGTCACTTGATTTGTTCGGCTTGGAGAAACGAAGGCTGAGGGTAGACGTAACTGCAGTCTAAAACTTCCTCAAGTGGGACAGTGGAAGGGAAGGTGCTGATCTTCTCTCTCTGGTGACCAGTGATAAGACACAAGGAAATGGAATGAAGCTGCATTACGGGAAGTTCAGACTGGACTTTAGGAAAAGGTTCTTCACTGAGAAGGTGGTTCGTCACTGGAAGAGGCTCCCCAGGGAAGTGGTCACAGCACCAAGCCTGTCAGAGTTCAAGAAGCATCTATTCGATGCTCTTAGTCATATGGTTTAGTTTTGGGTAGTCCTGTGAGAGCAATGGAGTTGGTGATCCTTATGGGTCCCTTCCAACTCGAGATATTCTATGATTCTATCTTCCACAGCCAGTGAGAGTAGCATGAGAAGCAACGTCTGTGAAGTAAGGGAGGTCTTTCTTAAAACATGAAGAAAGTTGTAACTGTTGATTTAGTTGAAGGCAGGAACCACTGCCAGTGAAGGCTTCTCTAGCAATGAGTGGGTACAAGTCAAACAACGATCCATCATTAATTATCTGTTCAATGAATACTTGAGTCTGTCTTAGGTGTAGAGGGACAACTTGATCTCCAAATGGCACAACTTGATCTCCAAAATACCACTCTCTGATATTCCATCAAGTGTAAGAATAGTTCTGAATGTCAGATGGTTTCCTCTGTTTAAACAGATCAGCTCCCTAATGAAAAGGGCAAGGTCTGAATTTAAGATACATCAGGGAATAGTGCAAATCTTTATGTAGGGAAGTATATAAGCCATAATGTTTTTGTACCTTACATTATCATGGGTTTCATAAGGCACAAACAAAGGCAAATAATGTACCAGCAGACTCCATCTGCAGGTCACTTGTGTACACCTTTTAGTAACTCGAATCAGGATCCATACTCTAGATTAGTTTGATACACTTTGCCACCCATTAATACCTGTGATTTTGTCCACATCTTTATGACCAGACTAAACTGATTATTACCATACAGAAACTGTAAGAATGGAATGTATTTTATATTCCATTTTCTATACTTTCAGAAATTAACATAATTGAAAGCAACGTCCAGCCCATCATCAGAAAGGAAGGTAAATGAGGCCCTTAGGATATATATTTCTGTATATGTTCATATACATATGCAAAATATATATTGTATATATTTCTTTAACAGGATGCATTTTGAACATAACAACTCCAGGACATTCAGCACTTTGCTGGAAAAGCAAAGATACAAATATTGCAATTAGAACTGGCTGAAATATTTTGTATAAAAATATTTCATACTGTTGTTTTCCCCAAATGCATTTTCTCCTTTTCCTATGGGCATTTTAAAAATCTTTTAAAAATAATCTTGTTTCAAAACTTTTATGTTATGTACCCCAGATATTACTATACTTTCAATGAAAACATTTCTTTTTCTTTTAATTAAAATGGTTATTTGAAACTAATTAAGTAAATTGGCTTTTAAAGTTTGAAGAAAAAAAAAATCTGTTCATTTTTCTAGAATTTTCAATCAGTTCTAAATACCAATATCTGTCAGATGCCTGGAACAAATGGTTAGCCAAACTTTACTTTTACATTTCTTGAGGAAAATGCATGACATAGGTGGGTGGTGTGACTGAAGAGAACAAAAAGCGAGGCTGGAACTGTCAAAATCACATTAGATTCATAACTTAACTAAAATACCCATGGGTTTCACCAGACCAGGTACACTGCTAATGGGATCTAGTTTCCCACTGAAATATAAATGCTCAGAGGGAATCTGGTTGATCTCAACTGATGATAACAGCAGTTAAAATGTTGTGCAATAATGTTATCGAGACTGTTCATTGTTTCTGGGATGACTTCCTCCCAGCAGAAGTGACATGAGCTTGCTTTTACAGTAGCTTGTCTGTGCTTCATCTCAGTGAGGATTAGACACTATCCAGCATATATGCTGATCTCTGTTGCCTAGTGTCCATCATTAAATCAGATCCACAGAGAAATATAAAGGGATAGATGATTAAGTAAGATAATTCATCTAAAATATTTTAGAAATCTTCCTATGACGAAGATAAATCACTCTCTGAAAGTACCTGTTCTTCTATGTTAAATCCAGAGACAGGGCATATAGTTTAGGTGATTTACATGGTGTTTAGAAGTTGAAAGTTAACTGAAAGAAACCCCTGTTTTAAAGAAAAAAAAAATCTGAGCACTTCTATAGTCAAATGTACAGCTAAGTGTTATTCATCACAGAGAGAAAAAATATGTTACTGGGTATGGAAGAGTTACTCCTTTCCATTGCCAGTACAGTGCTTCTGCTTCAGGACACACTCCAGGGAATGATCTCTGGCCAATACAGCCTTTCTGCTGATGATTCAGAAATAGACCAAATAAAGGCAATTCTGGCTCTTCTGAGCTTCCCAGTAGTAAGCTAGTAGTAAGCTAGTAGCGAGTAGCAGCTCCCATAGAAACCACATAAGCCCACAGCTGTCTGTAGAAAAATGCTGGCCAAGTTGCATGTTAATTTTTACAGCATATATCAGTAAGGTCTAGCACATTGTGATGGAAAGGAAATTTCATCAAAAAAGAAAAAACACACCTACCCTACCTATCTGCCTTTTCCTGTGTCAGTATATTCTACTTAAGTTTCCATTGTCCTTGGGCAATTTGGAGGGAACTAAAGAGTTAAATCTGATTGAAACCCAAATCTTAATGGTTTAGATGTTCAAAGGATTGATCCTAGATTAGGCAGTATAGTAAACTATGGCTTTACCTTTTATTTTGGGTATATCTGTTGTATCAATCACATAGGAAAGTACAGTAATTTATAAATCTAAAAGAAAAATTGAAATATTTATAAACATTCATAAATATACCTCTGACATGTTTTCATTAATATTGACTACCTGTATCAATGTATATAGGTATTTAATGCATTCTCATAATGCAAAAATGCCTCTAAATTTAAAACAGAAGCAAGTGAATGGACCTTGTAAGACTGCTGCTTTAAAATATTTATGAATGTGTGTTGGCCAGGCTCATTAGAAAATAAAAGAAAAAGCAATGGATTGTTCAGATGTTTAAAACAGAATAAATTAGTAGAGCTCTATAATAACTGAGCATCATTATGATCTTATCATATCAACTCATATGCACCCAATAAATTAATTATTCAGCTCTAAAGTCTAACTTACACAATCATCTTCTGTTGCAAAAACAAATGAAAATGTGTGCTTGGATATGTTACTATTGAAGGAGAATAATTAGCCTGAATTGTACTGTTATCAGCAATTAACACCAGGCACACATATTAAAAAGCTATAGTTAAATCCAGACCAGTAATTAAAAAAAAACCTAGGCAGTTTCAACTTCTACATAAATTCATATAAAGAAAATTTTTAAAGGATTTATATGGAAAATGAGATCGATGAACCATGTTAAGCTTCTAATTCTGAACAGGGAATGAGAGAAGTGTGTGTTACACAGCATTTTAAGTAGAGGATGTTGCTGTAACACTTATTACAGAAGAACCATGTTAGTCCTATTAATTGATTGCATCAATGATATGTTCCTAATTTATTAAGTATCTGCTGCTCCAGCATGTCTGACAGAAATACATTTGGATCAGTGTTGTCTGTAGTGATCGCACAAGATTAAGAGATTTTTTTTGGCCATTGAAATCCAGATAACCTCTCCCATCCAATTCAAAGAATGATAGCCATTAATGCTAATACCTTACAGTGTTCCAGTTGATCTCTGAGGTGTTTGGTTGGGGTTTTTTCTTTAAGCTGGGCGACCACTGGCAACATCTTGATAGCTTAAAAAATGAAAAAGCCAAATAAAAAGAATAAAAATAATTTTAAAAAAACCCCACAGAACAAAAACAAGACAACAAATAACCTCCAATGCAACATAAACAAATTCTGATTAAAAGACCTAGTGTAGATTAAAAGATGTCTTGGATATCTTTACACTTAGTGGGAAATAACAGGAACAACATTTCTGTCTCTAGTTATTTTCTAAGCTTTCACACAATAGTGTGCATGCTGATCACTAGCAGAGCAATAGCTGTAAGATTCCAGCAATGCCACAGGCTAGGATTCTTACAAATACATACAGTGAAAGACTTCCTTTCAGCTGCTGTGGATCTGTTTTTTTGCCTGAGACTTGTCAACAGATGTTAAAAATATCAGAAACACGGAAGCTAAGAAAAAAATATATATTTATAAATAATAAGAGTGCAATGGGATCTAAATTTAAGATTGTACAGCATTGCTGCAAACGTCTTCTTGGATTTAAAAAATCATCCTTTACAGTCATGCGCTTTAATTAGGGTAAAGGGGATAATGCTATCTTCACCTCAGCCCCATGGAATACCCTAAGTATTTTTATGACTATTTGTAACCTGTTGTTTTTTTCCTATGTCACAGACCCATCTATCACACAGCTCACTAAATTAATTGAAGGGGAACCTGAGTTCAAAATAGTCAGGGAAGGGGAGACAATAACTAAAGTGATTCATGGAGGTTGGTATGCTTTCAGCAACTCAACTTGTTTCAGTTAAAATTTTAGGCATTCACTGTTCACAGATATTTTCTACTTTATGTAGGTGATTCTTGTGATATGTTAGACAACTGTTTTGTTTTTAACAAGACCTTCTGGAAGTGTTGTAATTTTATTGCATCATTTCATTCTTACTTCTCATACACTCCAAAAAATTGGGGTTTTTTTCTTAGCTGTGTCCCATAGCTACAATCAAGACAGTGTTAGAAATACTCTGCATGCTGACATAAATTCTCTCTCAGTTAGGGATTATTTGCTGCTTCTTGTCCTGCAATCAAAAATGCAGTACATGATTCAGTGACAGAAAGACAGTTTTATCAGACAGAGAGGTAAACTTTACTTTCTGTTTTGCTAGGAGCATTGAGAAGCTGACATATAGGGTGCTTTCAAAGGAAAAACAGCATGTGGCCATTCTAAATTTGGAGGAAACCTAGTTCCTGTTCTCCTCTGAACATCTTTATTTTTCATAAAATATGCTGCGGTGTTTCTTTGCGTGTTTCAGTAAGTTTCAGCATCTCAAAACCAGCACTTGCAACGCTGTTCATTGCTTGATTAATGTCTTCAATTTAAAAATCCTTGTAGAACCAATTATTAAAACATACACCAAAATCATTGATGGGCGACCTGTGGAAGTGACAGAGAAAAAAGTAACAGAAGAAAGAATTATTCAAGGTAAATTATGCTGAGCATACATAACATACAGAAATGGCAACAATATTTTAACAGCATGCAAAACCATGAAAACTTCTCCTTTTGTGTGTGCGTGTATTTGCAAAGTATTTGCTTTTGCAATCCTCTTGATACTATTTTGGGATGAGGCTGCCTTTATTTAATTTTTTCAGTCTGGCTTGATTTAGTAAGATGACTGGTTTTTTTAGGGTGTTTTTGTTTTGTTTTGTTTTTTGTTTTTTTTTTTTTTTTCTCTCTCTCTGTGAACTTTTGGGTTGTATATCTCCAGGTAGGTTTCATTTGACCAAAGGTAAAACTTCAGCGTGTAGATACCTACTTTTACACTTCATCCCAGGCTCCCTTGAGAAGCATTTCAGAAAAATAGAACTTCACTGTTTCTCTGTAAGGAGGGGCCTCCATCCACAAGTTAGACATTTGTATTCAGCTATTATAAGATAAAATCAATGTACTTATTTGTCCCTTGATCTTCTCCCACAGTAACTTTCAAACTCTTCAGCCAATTTCAATTATATTTGATCTACTACAGAGATATTTCTTTAAGAATCCTAGAAATTTCACAGAACTGGGAGTGAGGTGTATTTAAACAGTCACAAATTCAATGCTGCTACAATCTCCTTAGTTAGATATCAGTTTGAATGCTGCCACTAAAATTCTGGTAGCCAGAACATTATGGGAAAGCCAGTGTTATAGCAACATAATTGACTTTGCAGAAAGTCTTAATATTCATTTTATTTAGCAAATCTTAAAATTCAGTTTAAGAAGTCATTCAAGCAAGAGAGAAATAAAGAACGAGACTTAAGTTATTCTCATACAACTATCAACTACAGTGAAAATAACTGAATAAAAATACATTGAATGTTTCTCAATAAACCTGGGACTATTTTTCAACATAAAGGTTCTGAAGGCGAAAATAAAATATTATTTTCTCATTTCTCAAATTCAAGTTTCACTAATATCCCACATTAAATGGTCAATATAATGTAAAATGTCAGTGTTTCAGACCTGATATTTACTTCTCTTCCCTCTGTAGCTCAAACCCATAAGCTCAAGCTTAAAATCTCAAATGTTTCATAGCAATAATAAAAGCAACAACATCTATTTACAGCAGTGGATCCAGACTCTTTTTGCACTTAGGAAATATGTCTTCTATGACCTACTACAACAAAGTGTTTAAAGCTGTCTTGCTTTAAGAAAGTGAGCAGGTATTTACTATACATTAAATTTGTCTAAGTGTTTTCTAAATACTGTTTGTAAACCTCTTTCAATTTAATCTGAGACACAGTGAAGGATAAAATGATCAGCAGATAAAGCATGTTAACCATGGGACCATCCTAAATTAAATAGGAACATACCAACTTCAGAGACAATCCTGTTATATCTCATTAAAGTAACTGTTTTACACATCTTTTTTTTCCAGGTCCTGAAATAAAATATACCAGAATTACTGCAGGTGGTTCAGACAATGAAGAAAAGTTAAAGAAGTTGCTTGAAGAAGGTTAGTATCTTTGTTTTCTTTCCTTTAATTTTTTTAAGAAATATAATAATTATGTTACTAATTACTGAGTTATTCCATGTTTTTCAGCAAAGGTGCTCATACTTCAAAATCATACTGAGAGATAAAACCTCATAACCTGAGAAATGTCCAAATCTAATGTCCTGATTTGAGTCTCTGATCTTCATATTTCTGTCAGCACTAGAGTTGAGACTGCCTGGGTCTATTATATACTATGTTCTGTCTGTCATAAAATACAGAGTTTTCAGTGTTTACATGGATTTTAATATCATAACAGATGTATTTTGTAAGTCAGCAAAGTGCTATGATGGATTAATTCAGTAATATGCTGTTATAGGCTTACCAAATGTTTTCTGTGAATCAATTTTTTTTTTGCCATAACCTGTATCCTATCAGAGGTTACCAAGGTGACCAAATTTATTGAAGGTGATGGTCATTTACTTGAAGATGAAGAAATCAAAAGACTTCTGCAGGGAGGTAATTCAGTGTATTATAACTAACCTTTTTGCAACAGGTTATGATAACTGAAACCCCTCTCAGATATGCTGATCCCAACATTTTAAAGACTGACATAGCAGAATTGTAATTTCAATGAGAGAAAAAATGCAGTGAAGTGCCTGGAAATGGAAATAAATATCAAAGTTTGATTAATCAAATTTTTTTTTTGCAATCTTGCTCATGAGAAAGAAAAAAAAAAGCTTTTTTTCAGTCTTTAAAAAGTTATCTAATTAAAACTCAGGGGAGCAATGAAGATTTATTCCTCTAGCTGTGAACTCTCTTTTTCAGCAAACTGAAATCTGTGTAAAACACTTAAAAAGTGGAAAGTATTGTAATAGGTCAAATTTATCTTACTTATCAGTTCTTCAGAAATGAATATTCATTGCCCTCAATTTAATAATTAAAGGCATGTTTAGCATCCTTCTTTCAATGCTTACAGGTGATGGATATCAAGGCATTAACTTTAATTCTCTTCAAATATAGCATCCCAAGGAATGGTTTTCTTTCCTTCTTGCTCTCTTAATTCTAACAGTTTTGGCAATGTATAACCAGTAGCTGTAGAAAAATGGTAAAAGAACTTGTGCTTATGAAATTAATCTTTATCTATGAATTCGGAATGTTCTCTGCTTAATGTAGATTAGAAAACTATCTATAATAGCAATGGAGAATTTAAAAAAAAAAAAAAAGATAATTCAAGTGTTGTGGTTTTAGTAATGTTAGTATAAACCCGAGTCGGAAGCAAAAAAATATGTATGGATGTTTCTCTTGGTATAAATTAGCTGAACCCACTTCATTTTATGTTTACCTGTTAGTAAGTTACAAACCTGAATACTAGTGAAGTAGCTCACTGTCAGCTCTGTGTTCTCTGAACTAAATCTTGTAGTCCTTCAAAAGCACTATTCTGTGGCTTTGAGTTAAACTTCACTTAAATAAAAATTTAGTCATGGCGGAATGGCTGCACAGCTTTCTGCCAGAAGAAACCATTCTAGTTGATAGTACAGCTAGTCTTGGAGAAAGGCCAAGATATGGCTATGAATACTGTTGACTATATTTCTTTCTTCTGTTTTAAACATCTAAATATTAGTATTACAGATCCAAGCCAGGATTTGGCTATAATCATTGGAGAGAAATAGGAACTTGCAGAGGGGTATTCATAGAATCATAGAACCATAGAATGGGTTGGGTTGGAAGGGACCTTAAAGACCATCTAGTGCCAACTCCCCTGCCATGGGCAGGGACCCCTTCCACTAGACCAGGTTGCTCCAAGCCTCATCCAGCCTGGCCTTGAACATTTCCAGGGATGGGCCATCCACAACATCTCTGGGCAACCTGTTCCAGTGCCTCACCACCCTCTCTGTGAAGAACTTCTTCCTGACATCTAATCTAAACCTCCCCACTTTCAATTTAAACCCATTACCCCTTGTCCTGTCACTACAGGCGCTTGTAAAAAGTCCTCTCCCAAAGACTTTTTACTATTCATCTTATCTTTTTATTCTATTCATCTTATCCTATCTAAGTGTCCCAGCTGTGTGAAGAGTTTCTCCCTGGAGATGACTATTTCAGTGTGGAACACTTAAAAGAAAACCTGAAAATAAAAAAAGTATGTCAAGAAGATCCCTTCATATACTGGACTATGTTCTGTTGGTGTCAACCAGGCAATAGAGAGCAGGATCAAACTTTATCTGTTCAAAATACTGGTGACAGGTCTGATGCCAGAATCTAACAATTACTATTGTAATTGTAATCATCTCCAATTTCAGAGGTGTGCAATTGAATAGATGTAATCTGTAGAGATACATCTTACAGGGATCCTATCAGTGTATGGAAAAGAGATACCTAGTTACTCTGTAGTAAATTTGGAAAAGAAAATATTGTCTCTTGAATTCTTCATATTTTTCCTTGCTATTATATGTTAGTTTGCATAAACATCCTGCTTTACAGAATGGACCAAATGGGCAGTTTTTTCTCTTGTTTCGATTTGACTTTTCTCTATTTTTCCCATGATTTATCCAGTCAGCTACACCTGGCTGCCATGATAATACGTTACCATATGTTTAGCCAATAAAAGCAGATACACATGATGCTTTATGGTTGTTGGTGATAATGATGATAATTCTCTATGGCCCTCTTGTCTACATCAAATCATTCTGTTTTACTGAAAATTTCCTAAACCTTATAATCTGAGTCCAGTCACAAATAAATACACTGCCACTATCTAAAGTAAAAGAATGATTTCATATAGTCTCTAATTCTACTCATGAAATATCCAGCATTGCTTATCACAACTGGCAGTCTTTGCTGAAACAAAACTTCAAGCCAAGATTGTAATGAATGACTCAGCCCTAGAGAAGGAATCACCTGTGGCAGGGCCAAGGAAATCAGCAGGACCTTATGGCATGTATAACATGGTGGCCTGTATACACCTACATTCTCAAAATGACGTTGTTTCCACTGAAGGCTCCTTGCATATGGAAAAATGCTATGCCAGATTTAACTCATTTGTTTTTGATGCTTACCATAGCTGGAACTGAATACACCAAGGTTACTAAAGTTATTGAGGGAGAGCCACAGATTATCGAGAGAGAAATCAAGAAAGTCCATCTGGAAGGTTAGTTTGTCTAAAAAGTCCAGTATCACTAAGACCTGCTTTGTCTGAAGTGATCATTCCAGGTGGGGTTTTATACTATCTATTCATAAAAATTACTTAGGTCTGAAGCTAGTATTTAACAAGAACAGTTTTATAATTGTTTTGGAAAAGAATTCTTTCACTGACATTGCAGAGGAAATTGTTGAGGCTTATCTTGTGACTAAAAGAACTAAAAGATTTGGCAAGCACTGTAGACAAGAGGAAATGTCTAACCATGAAGCTTAGGTAAAACATTTGAAGGAACATGCACCATAAGAATTGACTTTTCTCTAAGCAGCTCAACCAGAAGAAGACCACGTGAGTTGTTTTTAACTTGAGTTCTTTATTATTGGTGTTAATGCCATTTGTTGATGTGAGGGGTTCTCAGCTTGGTTAACGGCAGGTAAGGTGGAGGGAATATAACCTCCGGGGTTGAGTAAATATCTCACAGGATCTTGGAATTTCTCCACCCTTATACTATTGTTAAATGAGGGAACCTTTTCGGCTTGAAAAAGCTGAATGGTGTCAAGGTCCAAAATGAATCTCTTAAGGGAGCCTAACAATTCAGCCTGGTTTTATACCAGGAATTTTTTCTTCAAGTTTAAAAATTCTTTTGATGTTCAATCAAAGTTAAGAAGTAGCTTGTTTAGAGTTTCTTTTGTAATTGCATATATGACCTTTTCCAATTTTAATTCTAACGATGCAGAATAAGTTATTCTGTCAGTCTTTGAACTAAACTTATAGGGAAAAAATATTATGGTTTGTGGAGAATGAACTTAAATAAACATGTTTCTGCTTTTTAAATTTTGGCGTCTATGCTAAATACTGAAGGTATACCTTAGTGTTTGTACTTCCATGTTAAGTAGTACAAGGCATACAGGAAAGTCAACTATTGCCTTAAAAGGAGAGAAAAGTTTTGACCTTTGACACGCGGTTTACCTGAAGGCATAGTTGTATAGACAGCATATATATATGGAAAGCATACTTTGAATGGACCATGTTTTGTCCTTGTCAAGGCAGTGCAGAGCTTGAAATTTTGCATCACGATGGTGCAGATATTGAGTATTTAGCCTCAGCTGTAATGAGGCAAAGTCTGTATCCCAGGGCTATGCATTTATATACCCTATACATCAGGATGAAAAGACAACTAGCTGCAGCTGATTGAGCAGAGATGCAAGTACTTAATGGTTGCAAAGAAGAAAAAACATCACAGTAGTATTTCTGTGACAGTAACAGAAGAATTCTCTTGTATGCTTGTGAAATGCTTTTCCTCCCAATACGGAGACATCTGGGTTGTAAAATGGCTCAAGGTTTGATGAGAAAGAGGAAAAAGTGACCATAGTTTACTGAGTCAGTATTTTGGAAAATAGATGTATCTGCTACTGAGGGTGGTAATTATGCAATAGCCCTTGCTCTACTTTACTATTTGAAACAGAAGTCTCTGAGAAAATTAACTGAACTCTACATGTGGAATCATGTTGTGGACTCACAATGCAGTTATACATCAAGCCCCAAACACAGCTGGAAATGTGGTCAACATCTTGTGATGGTTGAGTTTCAAACATATCACTTACAAATAATTGCTGAAGTAATGTCTAAACAGCAGACCAGGACATCGTCTGCCAAAAGCTGAAACTGAGTCCTGGACTGTACATTAACCTGACCATGTACGTAACTGACAGTGTCAGATAGTATTTGCTGAATGAAGAGCTTGGACATAATGTCCTGGCACCTGCGCACATCATGTTACCATCTGTAGATCAGTGTGAAAAATGGATTAATTCATACTGTTAAAATGTAAAAATACTTCTGAAATGTTGGTAAGATTTGACGCATGACTGCACATGACAGAAATGTGTGAATTATATGATAAGCATTCATGTTTCAGGTGATCTAGTCAACATGTCAATGGGACAAAATTCTCAATTTACTGAAAACCTTAAAGAAAAAACTTCATGAATCAGCAATGGGTTTCCAACAGTTCTAACATGTTTTAATTCAAAATCTTTTTCAAATAATTTCTGACTGCAACATTTCTGTTTTCTAGAAGCACCAATACGGAAAGTACAACCAACCAGGAGGACACAAGGTAAAAGCAAAACATGTATTTAAACATTTTAACATGCATCAGATGTTATTTTCTGTTAAAGTCAGGAAAGAAAAAAGTACCCTTAAGAAAACAGAGTTCAACAGGAAAGAGTTGCATTTAGGCTTCTTAAAAAAAGAAATTTTAGCAAACTTGATATTAATTACTGACTTTCTATATTTTTTTCTTATGTATTTCTATTTGAAAACAACTTCAGTTATGTGATTTGGTCAAATAGTGTTTCAGACTAGAATAAAGCTGTCAAAGTGAAATCTGACTCTGCAGACTTAACACTGTGAAAATGGCAGTGATTCCTCACCGTGGGATTTGTAACTCATTGATTCTACAATATTTTGGTCAACCAAGAAGCTGAGGTCATTGTAATTTCTGAGCTGACAGCACAACAGTAAAAGATTCAGCATCAGACTTCATGTTTCCTCTTCACATGTTCGTTTCACAACTAGACAGATTATATAGTGTAACTATATTATTTATAATTGTAGGTTAAAATTATGGTTCTTTTTCCATTTTTCACAGGGGGAACAGGACGAAGGAGGACAAGACTAGCTTATTCCTAAAAGCTTTCCAAGATAGAATCCACAGAATTACAAATTAACAACATGGTCTTTGAGAAGAAATGGATTGTGGTTTTTTTTTTAAATTGAGAACATCAGAAAACATTTTTTTTTTCAATAACATAATGTAAACTGAACCATGAATCTACAAAAAGATGTGAAAATGCAGATACTCACTGCTAGCACAGTGCTCACTAGGAGGAGTAGTCCTTTGAGGGTGCTTTGACTGCTCTTGATAGTAAGCACTATGCAAGGTGGGATCCTGGAACCACTGAGGACCACCAGCTTCTGTAGAACCAGGATTGCTTCTTATGCTGGCTAGTAAGTGTTTGCAGGATTGCATTCAAAAAGAGCAGGGATCAATACAGAGTGTATTTTTTTATTATTATTATTTCCACTAAATAAGAAATATAAATGAAATTAGATCATTTCTAGAAAAAAAATATCACTTCAGGTGACTTTTAGAGTAATCTAAAGAAATATGAGATGTTAACATAGCACTTTTGGTTCAGTAGTATTGTATGCTTTTTATCTGTCAAATTCATCATGTGTTTGATGTCATAATGACACCAGCAATGTTATGTTTTCTAAACAAACAAATATGCCTTATATTAAATGTATCCACTTTTTTTTGTTCTACATTGCATATCCAAATGCCTTCTAGTAACATGGCTAATGGAAACTCTTAAAAAAAAGGCAAACATTATGAGCTTCTTGAAATGTATTTGAGATAATGTTGACTTCTTTATTTATAAGAAAAATCATTCCCATTAAAGGAATCCTATACCAATACATATACCGAGATTCTTAAGTGGTTTTCCACTTTTCCCTGAATGTGTCTTTTGATTATTAAGGTGGATTACAAAAGGGATAAGTAAGATGCATGCAAACAATTAACTAAGCATGGAAAAATGTTTTGCAAAAATGAGGCTAGGTCTGAAAGCTTTTATATCAAAACATGCTTTGCTAATGTCTGGTACTAATGAGGAGTTGCCTGTAAATCATGTCAATTTCATGACTCCGGTTTTGTATTCACAAATGTTGTTTGCCTTTATTAGAGAAAGTGGTAAAACAATTACTCCTGGAGTAAAAAAAAAAAAAACAACAAACAACTGTTCAAAGTGCCTTAATTCTGCAGACCAAAGTTTCAGAGGAATTATCTAATGTGCTTTTATACTTCTGTTTTAAAACAAATACTCAATAAAGAATTTGGCTGAACTGTGTTTATTTTCATTTGACAATATTTTTTTGAATAGTAAAGCAAATTCTAAATATTCTTAAGTTTATAGTGTACTTTTTAGTTTAAAAATATGCTTTTACAGAAGCTATTTCCCTTTCTCACTTAGCACATACTAATGCACTTAAACTGCATCACTCTCCTTAAACACAATTAAAAACCTTCCCTAATTCCGTAATCACATACAACAAGCACTATTCCCTGAATGGTAAAGGTGTCTGAGCATTGGACTGATATGTTGTGTACCCTTACTGAGCTGTCAGTCTCCCAGTAAGGTGACCTCAGTATCTCCTATCACAGTGTTGTTGTGGAAGTTGGCTTTTAACACTGGTACATAGTGTTATCACCTACACAGCTTTTAGGTGAGAATGGGAGCTCTTAAGATTGCCCAGAGGGTGAACTGAAGCTGTCACCTTTCCCTGGGGTCTTTGGCTGCCATTAAATCATTAATCTGCTTTCTTCACTGCTGTGCCACCATGAGCTGTCACTCAAGTAAGATTTTTTCAAAGGACAGTAATGTTAGGGGAGGAGTGTGCCTGTGCTCTCCTCTCCCAAAACAGAGTAGGAGATGGGAAAGAAAATGGAATGGAGCTGACAGATAAGGTATGCACAGGAACTGGACAGAAGCAAAAGGAGGCAAGAAAATGGATTAAAACATTTTTAACTTTGCAAGTGGGAATAAATTTTTGACATCACAGAATCACTAAGGTTGGAAAAGACCTGTAAGACCCTCTAGTCTAACCATCAACCTAACACTACCGTACCCACTAGACCATGTCCTCAAGCACCACGTCTACACGTTTCTGGAACGCCTCCAGGGATGATGACTCCACCACTTCCCTGGGCAGCCTGTTCCAATGCCTGACCACTCTTTCAGTAACAAAGTTTTTCCTAATGTCTAATCTAAACCTCCCCTAATGCAACTTGAGTCCATAACTATCACCAGTTACCCAGGAGAACAGACCAGCACCTGCCTCCCTACAACCTCCTTTCAGGGACCTGTAGAGAGTGAGACATATTAATTTTGGTGTATTTTCTGCTTTGATAGCATTTTAAAGCCTCTGGTCGTCACTAAAATGCCTTTCTGTACTTCACCCTTCATTAATATAATGCAGGGGAAATACAACAGTATACAAAGACCACTCTTCCATGAACACTTC
>NW_010241600.1:124623-124844 GCF_000690775.1 Eurypyga helias
ACACTCTGTCCCTTGGAGTCCTTCCTTGAACACAGGTGTCTGCCCACCTACACTGTGCTGTGTCCAGCTGTGAAGCCCTCAACATCAGAAGGATATCAACCGGTTGGAGTGAGTCCACAGGAGGGCCACGAAGATGCTCATAGGGTTGAAGCACCTCTCCTGTGAAGAAAGGCTGCAAGAACTGGGCTTTGGTTTGCACTACAGGCCAGTCAATCTCACCT
>NW_010241601.1:0-1895 GCF_000690775.1 Eurypyga helias
TGTCAAGGTCCCTCTGGATGGCAAAACACCTTTATTCTAAATAATGGGCAATAAAATCTTATGAAAGAGAATTGGTAAAAAAACACAGCCAAACAAACAAACAAAAAGAAACCCCACACCTGAGGACCTCTAGCTTTAAGCTGTTGCTGACAAAAAATCTTTAAATTTGTTTCTCATTAGTTGAAAGCTGCCTATGGTCTGTATTCAGAAAATTAAATTCCTACTACAATGTCAATAAGTGGTTTCTATTAACTCTGTCTGAACTAGAACCAGCACACACACAGTGATTCTGGAAAATAATAAACACAACGGTCATTGTTACACAGATAACTACAAGATGGAAACAAACTGTTTCCATTAATTGATCAGTTTTCTAGACGACTGAGTATCCCTGCAGTTGTGAAAGCTAACAAATGAATAGCAAATGTCAGAGCATATGATTTGCATATGTTGGTAAGGAAACTCAGTGTTCTCTACTTGAAGAGCCTAGGAAAAAGATTTCAAAGATGTTATTATTTTCCATCTTTGAGCAAGGAAATTAAATCTGTCATCATATGATAATCATCAGGGCATTCCTTTACTGAAAACTGCTTGGAAAGGTACGAGCCAAAGTTATTCTGATCTGTTTGACTGATGAAGTTGCAGAGACCTGAACAGAAAATCAATCTGCCTTCTTTTCTGAGTACAGTACAAGTGATACAAATTTTGTTGAAAAGCAAATCTATAAAAAATATCATGACCAGAATCAAAACTTGCCTATAAACTTTGTGGCTCATGGGAGCTTTGATTCCATGGGTAGACATGGTCTACATATGATGATGATCTTATGTAAATCTGATGGTCTTATGTAAATTTTTATGATCTTATGTAAATTTAACTGCCTGAAAAGTCATCGACATCTTCAAATCCAAAACACGTATGCCCTCAGTCAAGGATACTTAAAAAATAAGCTCGCTGTTGCAAATACGCTTAAATCTTTAACATCATGTTTGCTGCACTGATGATTTATGCGTTCAAAAATACATATAGTGACACCTACTTACAACATAATTTGGTGAATTACCATCAATCATATAAAAAAAGGTATATAATTAGAAAAACTGTGATGACAAAAACTGCTCAGAAATTATGTGGCAGTGTAATTCAAATGATGAAAGAATCCCTGAGGATTACCATGTAGAAGAGTCTCATAATACAGTCAGATTAAATATCATAAAAGCTATCACAGTGTTAATCCTGAGTCTTATAACATAGCACAGATCTATACTGAGGATCCAAGACCCATTCCAAAGGCCACAGTTCAATTTCTCCAGTGCTGATAAATTTTTAGGGTACACAATATCAGAAGCAATTTGTATTCTGTGCAGTGCAGAACAAAATAGGAAATCAGAACATTAAAAAGCAAGTGTTCAGTAACGTGTGTTTTTACCCATGAGTTCTTCTGCATATTTTGAAATGGATGAGCCCTCTAAGTAAAACAGCCAAGGGAAACAAGCAATGGTTCACTCATTAATTCTGATGGAATATTCTTCCACACGGTGAACTAGTGTATACGCTACACCGAGTTGCTTCTAACAAACTCAGTAGAATGCAGTTTAATGTTTAAATCTGGATGCCTGTTGTAGAATCGATTAAAATCCGTGTTAGGACTGAGTCACTCCTCTCCTCAAGGTAATTGTATCAATGATTTGGAGGAAAGACATTTCTAGAAAGTTTTCTATATTTTGAGTTAAGACTGGAATCAAAGAATGATAATAAAAGGAAGCCCTTGGGCTCACCCTACTCCTACATCTAATCAGCTTTTATCTTGTCTCCTCCTTCCCCACAGACTCCCAGACCTTTGAGTAGTCCTCAGTAGGGTCCTGGAAACAGGTCCTGGCATGTACTACCCTGAT